>NW_027636140.1:0-198488 GCF_903797595.1 Erithacus rubecula | reverse complement strand
TGGTCCCAGAGAGTTCGTAATGCCAATCTCAGTCTAAGTGCTGCTTCTGGTGCTCGACCCAGAGTACTCATAGTGCCAATCTCAGTCTCAGTGCTGGTCCCGGTGCCGGTGCTGGTCCCAGAGTGCTCATAGTTGCAATCTAAGTCCCAGTGCTGGTTCTGGTGCTCGTCCCGGAGAGCTCATAGTGCCAATCTCAGTCTCGGTGCATGTGCCGGTGCTGCTCTCAGAGTGCTCATAGTGCCAATATCCGTCTCGGTGCAGATTCCGGTGCCGGTGCTGGTCCAGGAGTGGTAATAATGCCAATCTCAGTCTCGTTGCTGAATCCAATGACGGTGCTGGCACCAAAGTGCTCATACTGCCAATCTCTGCCTCGGTGCAGATGCCGGTGACGGAGCTGTTCCCAGAGTGCTCATCGTGCCAATCTCAGTCTCAGTGCTGGGTCTGGTGCTGGTCCCAGAGTGCTCATAGTGCCATTCTGCGTCTCGGTGCAGATTCCGGTGCCGGTGCTGGTCCCTGAGGAGTCATAGTGCCAATCTCAGTCTCAGTGCTGGTTCTGGTGCTGGTCCCAGAGTGCTCATAGTCCCAATCTCAGTCTCGGCGCTGGTTCCGGTGCCGGTGCCCGTCCCAGAGTGCTCGTAGATCCAATCTCCGTCTCAAAGCTGGTTCTGAAGGCAGTGCTGGACCTGGAGTGGTCATAATGCCAATCTCAGTGTCAGTGCTGCTTCTGGTTCCGGTGCTGGTCCCAGAGTGGTCATAGTGCTAATCTGAGTCTTGGTGCTGGTTCTGGTTCCGGTGCTGGTCCCAGAGATCTCATTGTGCAAATCTCAGTCTCAGTGCTGGTCCCTGTGCAGGTGCTGGTCCCAGAGAGTTCATAATGCCAATCTCAGTCTAAGTGCGGGTTCAGGTGCAGGTGCCAGAATGCTCATAGCGCCAATCTCAGTCTCGGTGCTGGTTCTGGTGCCGCTCTCATTCTCAGCTCTGGAGTTGTGCCGCTCCCAGTCTCAGAATTCTCCCGTGGCTGGTCCCAGTGATGGTGCTAGTCTCAGTCTTGCTCCCAGCGCCATTCCTATATGGGTACCAGTCTCGCTGCTGGTTTTCCTTTCAGTATTTGTCTCAGTCCCATTCCCATAGTGGTTCTGGTTCCAGAGCTGTTTCCGGTGCCAGTGCTGCTTCCAGAGTGCTCATAGTGCAAATCTCAGTCTGGGCGCTGGTTCCGGTGACGGTGCTGGTCCCAGAGTGCTCGTAGTTCCAATGTAAATCTCATTGCTGGTTCTGGTTTTCGTCCCAAAGTGCTCATAATGCCAATCTCAGTCTCAGTGCTGGTTCTTCTGCTGGTCCCAGAGTGCTCATACTGCCAATCTCAGTCTCGGTGCTGGTTCCGGTGCCAGTGCTGGTCCCAGAGTGCTCATATGCCAATCTCCATCTCGGTGCAGATTCCGGTGCCGGTGATCGTCCCGGAGTGGTCATAGTGCCAATCTCAGTCTCAGTGGTGGTTCTGGTGCTGGTCCCAGAGTGCTCATAGTGCCAATCCCAGTCTCGGCTCTGGTTCTGGTGCCGGTGCTGGTCCCAGAGTGCTCACAGTTCCAATGTCAGACTCAAAGCTGGTTCCGAAAGCAGTGCTGGACTTGGAGTGGTCATAGTGCCAATCATAGTCTAAGTGCTGCATCTGGTTCCGGTGCTGGTCCCAGAGTGCTCATACTGCCAATCTGAGTCATGGTGCTGGTTCTGGTTCAGGTGCTGGTTACAGAGTTCTCATAGCGCCAATCTCAGTCTGGGTGCAGGTTCTGGTGCTGCTCTCATTCTCAGCCCCGGAGTTGTGCCGCTCCCAATCCCAGAATTCTCCAGTGGCTGGGCCCAGTGATGGTGCTAGTCTCAGTCTTGGTCCCAGCGCCAGTCCTATATGGGTACCAGTCTCGGTGCTGGTTCTGCTTTCCGTCTTGGTCTCAGTCCCATTCCCAGAGTGGTTCTGGTGCCAGAGTTGTTTCCGGTGCCAGTGCTGGTCCCAGAGTGCTCATAGTGCCAATCTCAGTCTCGGCGCTGGTTCCGCTGCCGGTGCTGGTCCCAGAGTGCTCGTAGTTATAATCTAAGTCTCAGTGCAGGTTCTGGTGCTCGTCCCAGAGTGCTCATAGTTCCAATCTCAGTCGGTGCTGGTTCCGGTGCCGGTGATGGTCCCAGAGTGCTCATAGTTGCAGTCTCAATCTCAGTGCTGGTTCAGGTGCTTTTCCCAGAGTGCTCATAGCGCCAATCTCAGTCTCGGTGCTTGTGCCGGTGCTGGTCTCATAGTGCTCCAAGTGCCAATCTTAGTCTCGTAGCTGGTTCTGGTGCTGCTCTCAGTCTCCTTCCCGGAGTTGTACCGCTCCCAGTCCCAGAATTCTTTTGAGGCTGGTCCCAGTGTTGTTTCTGGTATAAGTCTTGGTCCCAGTGCCAGTTTGTATGGTATCAGTCACCGTATTCTTTCTGTTTTCAGTACTTTTCTCAGATACATTCTCAGAATGGTTCTGAGACCAGAGTTGGTTTCGGTGCCAGTGCTAGTCTCAGAGTGCTCATAGCGCCATTCTCAGTCTCGGTGCTGGTTTGGATGCCGGTGGTTGTCCCAGAGAGCTCATAGTGCCAATCTCAGTCTCAGTGCTGGGTCTGGTGCTGGTCCCGGAGTGCTCATAGTGCCAATCTCAGTCTTGTTGCTGGTTCCGGGTCTGGTGCTGGTCCCAGAGTGCTCAGAGTGTCAATCTCTTTCTCGGTGCTGGTTCCAGTGCCAGTGCTGGTCCCAGAGTGCTCATAGTGCCAATCTCAGTCTTGCTGCTGGTTCGGATGCCGGTGATAGTCCCGGAGTGCTCATAGTGCCAATCTCTGTCTCAGTGCTGGCTCTGGTGCTGGTCACAGAGTGCTCATAGTGCCAATCCCAGTCTCGGTGCTGGTTCTGGTGCCAGTGCCGGTCCCAGAGTTCTCAAAGTGCCAATCTCTTTCTCGGTTCTGGTTCCGGTGCCGGTGCTGGTCCCACAGTGCTCATAGTGCCAATCTCAGTCTGAGTGCAGGTTCGAATGTTGGTGCTGGTCCAGGACTGGTCATAGTGCCAATCTCAGTCTCGGTGCTGCTTCTGGTGAGGGTGCTGGTCCCAGAGTGCACATAGCTCCAATTTCAGTCTCAGTGCTGTTTCTGCTTTTGGTCCCAGAGTGCTCATAGTGCCAATCTCAGTCTCGACGCTGGTTCTGATGCCCCTGCTGGTCCCAGAGTGCTCGTAGTTCCAATCTCAGTCTCAAAGCTGATTCCGAAGCCAATGATGGACCTGGAGTTGTCATAGATCCAATCTCAGTCTCAGTGCTGCTTCTGGTGCCGGTGCTGGTCCCAGAGTTCTCATTGTGCCAATCTCATTCTGAGTTCTGGTCCCGGTGCCGGTGCTGGTCCCATTGAGTTCATAATGCCAATCTCAGTCTAAGTGCTGGTTCTAGTGCTCGTCCCAGAGTGCTCATAGTGCCAATCTCAGTCTCAGTGTTGGTCCTGGTGCCGGTGCTGGTCACAGAGTACTCATAGTGCCAATCTCGGTATCGGTGCTGGTACCGGTGCCAGTGCTGGTCCCAGAGTGCTCATAGTGCCAATCTCTTTCTCTGTGCTGGTTCCGGTTCCTGTGCTGGTCCCACAGTGCTCATAGTGCCAGTCTCCGTCTGAGTGCTGGTTCATATGTCGGTGCTTGTCCAGGAATGGTCATAGTGCCAATCTCAGTCTCGGTGCTGGTTCTGGGTCCTGTGCTGGTTCCAGAGTGCTCATAGTTCCAATCTCAGTCTCACTGCTGGTTCTGGTGCTGGTCCCAAAGTTCACATAGTGCCAATCATAATCTCGTTGCTTTTTCCGTTGAGGGAGCTGGTCCCAGAGTGCTCATACTGCCACTCTCAGTCTCAGTGCTGGTTCAGGTGCAGGTCCCAGACTGCTCATAGTGCCAATCTCACTCTCGGTGCTGATTCTGGAGCCGCTATCAGTCTCAGCCCCGGAGTTGTACCGCTCCCAGTCTCAGAATTCTTTCGAGGCTGTTCCATGTGTTGTTGCTGGAATCAGTCTTTGTCCCAGTAACAAGTTCTGTATGGGTATCAGCCTCGATGCTGTTTCTGTTTTCAGTCTTGGTCTCAATCACATTCGCAGAGTGTTTTTGGTCACATAGCTGGTTCCGGTGCCAGTGCTGGTCACAGAGTGCTCATAGTGCCAATCTCAGTCTCGGTACTGAATCCCTTGACGGTGCTGGTCCCGGAGTGCTATTAGTGTCAATCTCAGTCTTGGTACTGGTTCTGGTTCCGGTGCTGGTCCCAAAGTACTCATAGTGGCAATCTCCGTCTTGGTGCTGGTTCAGATGCCGGTGCTGGTCCCGGAGTGCTCATAGTGCCAATCCCAGTCTCGGCGCTGGTTCTGGTGCCGGTGCTGGTCCCAGAGTGCTCACAGTTCCAATCTCAGACTCAAAGCTGGTTCCGAAGCCAGTGCTGGACTTGGAGTGGTCATAGTGCCAATCTCAGTCTCAGTGCTGCATCTGGTGCCGGTGCTGGTCCCAGAGTGCTCATACTGCCAATCTGAGTCATGGTGCTGGTTCTGGTTCAGGTGCTGGTTACAGAGTTCTCATAGCGCCAATCTCAGTCGCGGTGCTGGTTCTGGTGCCGCTCTCATTCTCAGCCCCGGAGTTGTGCCGCTCCCAGTCCCAGAATTCTCCCGTGGCTGGGCCCAGTGTTGGTGCTTATCTCAGTCTTGGTCCCAGCGCCAGTCCTATATGGGTACCAGTCTTGGTGCTGTTTCTGTTTTCCGTCTTGGTCTCAGTCCCATTCCCAGAGTGGTTCTGGTGCCAGAGTTGTTTCCGGTGCCAGTGCTGGTCCCAGAGTGCTCATAGTGCCAATCTCAGTCTCGGCGCTGGTTCCAGTGCCGGTGCTGGTCCCAGAGTGCTCGTAGTTCCAATCTAAGTCTCAGTGCTGGTTCTGGTGCTCGTCCCAGAGTGCTCATAGTGCCAATCTCAGTCTCGTAGCTGGTTCTGGTGCTGCTCTCAGTGTCCTTCCCAGAGTTGTACCGCTCCCAGTCCCAGAATTCTTTTGAGGCTGGTCCCAGTGTTGTTGCTGGTATAAGTCTTGGTCCCAGTGCCAGTCCTGTATGGTATCAGTCACCGTTCTCTTTCTGTTTTCAGTCCTGGTCTCAGTCACATTCTAAGAATGGTTCTGAGACCAGAGCTGGTTTCGGTGCCAGTGCTGGTCTCAGAGTGCTCATAGTGCCATTCTCAGTCTCGGTGCTGGTTTGGATGCCGGTGGTTGTCCCGGAGAGCTCATAGTGCCAATCTCAGTCTCAGTGCTGGGTCTGGTGCCGGTCGCGGAGTGCTCATAGTGCCAATCTCAGTCTCGTTGCTGGTTCCGGGTCTGGTGCTGGTCCCAGAGTGCTCAGAGTGTCAATCTCTTTCTCGGTGCTGGTTCCAGTGCCAGTGCTGGTCCCAGAGTGCTCATAGTGCCAATCTCAGCCTGCTGCTGGTTCGGATGCCGGTGATGGTCCCGGAGTGCTCATAGTGCCAATCTCTGTCTCAGTGCTGGCCCTGGTGCTCTTCACAGAGTGCTCATAGTGCCAATCTCAGTCTCGGTTCTGGTTCTGGTGCCAGTGTCGGTCCCAGAGTTCTCAAAATGCCAATCTCTTTCTCGGTGCTGGTTCCGGTGCTGGTGCTGGTCCCAGAGTGCTCATAGTGCAAATCTCAGTCTGAATTCAGGTTCGGATGTTGGTGCTGGTCCAGGACTGGTCATAGTGCCAATCTCAGTCTCGGTGCTGCTTCTGGTGATGGTGCTGGTCCCAGAGTGCTCATAGCTCCAATTTCAGTCTCAGTGCTGTTTCTGCTTCTGGTCCCAGAGTGTCATAGTGCCAATCTCAGTCTCGACGCTGGTTCCGATGCCCCTGCTGGTCCCAGAGTGCTCGTAGTTCCAATCTCCGTCTCAAAGCTGATTCCGAATCCAATGATGGACCTGGAGTGGTCATAGTGCCAATCTGAGTCTTGGCGCTGGTTCTGGTTCCGGTGCTGGTCCCAGAGTTCTCATTGTGCCAATCTCAGTCTGAGTACTGCTCCCGGTGCCGGTGCTGGTCCCATTGAGTTCATAATGCCAATCTCAGTCTCAGTGCTGGTCCTGGTGCCGGTGCTGGTCACAGAGTACTCATAGTGCCAATCTCGGTATCGGTGCTGGTACCGGTGCCAGTGCTGGTCCCAGAGTGCTCATATTTACAGACTCAGTCTCAGTGCTGGTTCTGGTGCTGGTCCCAGAGTGCTCATAGCGCCAATCTCAGTCTGGGTGCTTGTGCCGGTGCTGGTCCCAGAGTGTTCATAGTGCCAATCTCAGTCTCGGAGCTGGTTCGGATGCTGGTGGTGGTCCCAGAGTACTCATAGATCCTATCTCAGTCTCAAAGCTGGTTCTGAAGCCATTGCTGGACCTGGATTGGTCATAGTGCCAATCTCAGTCTCAGTGCTGCTTCTGGTGCTGGTGCTGGTCCCAGAGTGCTCATAGTGCCAATCTGAGTCTTGGTGCTTATTCTGATTCCGGTGCTGGTCCCAGAGTTCTCATTGTGCCAATCTCAGTCTCGGTGCTGGTTCTTGTGTCGCTCTCAGTCTCATTCCCAAAGTTGTGCTGCTCCCATTCCCAGAATTTTTTCGAGGCTGGTCCCAGTGTTGTTGCTGTTATCAGTGTTGCTCCCAGTGCCAGTCCTCTATGGGTACCCGTCACCGTGCTGTTTCTGTTTTCAGTCTTGGTCTCAGTGACATTCTCAGAATGGTTCTGGGACCAGAGCTGGTTTTGGTGCCAGTGCTGGTCCCAGAGTGCTCATAGTGCCCTTCTTAGTCTCAGTGCTGGTTATGGTGTTGGTCCCAGAGATCTCATAATGACAATCACAGTCTCGTTGCTTGTTCCTGTGCCGGAGCTGGTCCTTGAGTGCTCATAGTGCCAATCTCAGTCCCAGAGGTGGTTCAGGTGCTCGTCCCAGAATGCCCAGAGTGCCTATCTCAGTCTCGGTGCTGCTTCTAGTGCCTGTGCTGGTCTCAGAGTCCTCCAAGTGCCAATCACAGTCTAGGTGCTGGTTCTGGTGCCGCTCTCAGTCTCAGCCTTTGAGTTGTACCGCTCCCAGTCCCAGTATTCTTTCGAGGCTGGTCCCTGTGTTGTTGCTGGTATCAGTCTTTGTCCCAGTAACCAGTCCTGTATGGGTACCAGTCTCAGTGCTGGTTCTGTTTTCATTCTTGGTCTCTGTCACATTCACAGAGTATTTATGGTCCCAGAGTTGATTCCGGTGCCAGTGCTGCTCCCAGAGTGCTCATAGTGCCAATCTCAGTCTCGGTGCTGAATCCAATGACCGTGCTGGTCCCGGATTGCTATTAGTGCCAATCTCAGTCTTGTTAATGGTTCTGGTTCCGGTTCTAGTCCCAAAGTGCTCATAGTGCCAATCTCCGTCTCGGTGCTGGTTCGGATGCCGGTGCTGGTCCCGGAGTGCTCATAGTGCCAATCTCAGTCTCAGTGCTGGTTCTGGTGCTGGTCCCAGAGTTCTCATAGTGGCAATCTCAGTCTCGGTGCAGATTCAGGTGCCGGTGCTGGTCCCGGAGTGGTCATAGTGCCAATCTCAGTCGCAGTGCTGGTTCCGGTGCTGGTCCGAGAGTGCTCATAGTGCCAATCTCAGTCTGAGTGCTGGTTCCGATGCCAGTGCTGGTCCCAGAGTGCTCGTAGCACCAATCTCAGTCTCAAAGCTGGTTCCGAAGACTGTGCTTGACCTGGAGTGGTCATAGTGCCAATCCCAGTCTCAGTGCTGCTTCTGGTGCCGGTGCTGGTCCCAGAGTGCTCATAGTGCCAATCTCAGTATCGGTGCTGGTTCCGGTGCCGGTGCTGGTCCTGGAGTACTCATAGTGCCAATCTGAGTCTCGGTGCTGGTTCGGATGCCGGTGGTGGTCCCGGAGTGCTCATAGTTCCAATCTCAGTCTCATTGCTGGTTCTGGTACTGGTCCCAGTGTGCTCATAATGCCAATCTCATTCTCAGTGCTGGTTCCGGTGCCGGTGCTGGTCCCAGAGTTGTCAGAGTGTCAATCTCTTTCTCGGTGCTGGTTTCAGTGCCGGTGCTGGCCCGAGAGTGCTCATAGTGCCAATCTCAGTCTCAGTGCTGGTCCGGATGTTGGTGCTGGTCCCGGAGTGCTCATAGTGCCAGTCTAGGTTTCGGTGCTGGTTCTGGTGCTCGTTACAGTGTGCTCATAGTGCAAATCTCTGTCTCAGTGCTGCTTCCAGTGCCGGTGCTGGTCCCACAGTTCTCATAGAGCCAATCTCAGTCTCGGTGCTGGTTCTGATGCCGTTGCTGATCCCGGAGTGCTCATAGTGCCAATCTCAGTCTCGGTGCTGGTTCTGGCGCCGGTGCTGGTCCCAGAGTGCTCATAGTTCCAATCTCAGTCTCAGTGCTGGTTGTGGTGTTGGTCCCAGAGTTCTCATAGTGCCAATCTCAGTCTCAGTGGTGGTTTTGGTGCTCGTCCCAGAGTGCTCATAGTGCCAATCTCATTCTCGGTGCTCGGTCTGGTGCTGGTCCCAGAGTGCTCATAGTGCCAATCTCCGTCTCGGTGCAGATCCCGGTGCCTGTGCTGGTTCCGGAGTGGTCATAGTGCCAATCTCAGTCTCATTGCTGGTTCTGGTGCTGGTCCCAGAGTGCTCATAGTGCCAATCTCATTCTGAGTCCTGGTTCGGATGTCGGTGCTGGTCCCAGAGTGGTCATAGTGACAATCTCAGTCTCGGTGCTGGTTCTAGTGCCTGTGCTTGTCTCAGAGTGCTCCAAGTGCCAATCTCAATCTAGGTGCTGGTTCTGGTGCCGCTCTCAGTCTCAGCCCCGGAGTTGTACCGCTCCCAGTCCCAGAATTGTTTCGAGGCTGGTCCCAGTGTTGTTGCTGGTATCAGTCTTTGTCCCAGTAACCAGTCCTGTATGGATACCAGTCTCGGTGCTGGTTCTGTTTTCATTCTTGGTCTCTGTCACATTCCCAGAGTATTTGTGGTCCCAGAGCTGGTTCCGGTGCCAGTGCTGGTCCCAGAGTGCTCATAGTGCCCATCTCAGTCTCAGTGCTGAATCCAATGTCGGTGCAGGTCCCGGAGTTCTATTAGTGCCAATCTCGTTCTTGGTACTGGTTCTGGTTCCGGTGCTGGTCCCAATGTGCTCATAGTGCCAATCTCCGTCTCGGTGCAGATTCCGGTGACGGAGCTCGTCCCAGAGTGCTCATACTGCCAATCTCAGTCTCAGTGCTGGGTCTGGTACTGGTCCCAGAGTGCTCATAGTGCCAATCTCCATCTCGGTGCAGATTCCGGTGCCGGTGCTGGTCCCCGAGTGGTCATAGTGCCAATCTCATTCTCAGTGCGTGTTCAGGTGCTGGTCCCAGAGTGCTCATTGCGCGAATCTCAGTCTCGGTGCTGGTTCTGGTGCCGCTCTTATTCTCAGCTCTGGAGTTGTGCCGCTCCCAGTCCCAGAATTCTCCCGTGGCTGGTCCCAGTGTTGGTGCTAGTCTCAGTCTTGCTCCCAGCGCCATTCCTATATGGGTACCAGTCTCAGTGCTGGTTCTCCTTTCAGTATTGGTCTCAGTCCCATTCCCAGAGTGGTTCTGGTCCCAGAGCTGTTTCCGGTTCCATAGCTGCTCCTAGAGTGCTCATAGTGCAAATCTCAGTCTCGGCGCTAGTTCCGGTGCCGGTGCTGGTCCCAGAGTGCTCGTGGTTCCAATCTAAATCTCATTGCTGGTTCTGGTGCTCGTCCCGGAGTGCACATAATGCCAATCTCAGTCTCAGTGCTGGTTCTTTTGCTGGTCCCAGAGTGCTCATAGTGCCAATCTCAGTCTCGGTTCTGGTTCCGGGGCCAGTACTGGTCCCACAGTGCTCATATGCCAATCTCTGTCTCAGTGGTGGTTCTGGTGCTGGTCCCAGAGTGCTCATAGTGCCAATCCCAGTCTCGGCGCTGGTTCTGGTGCCGGTGCTGGCCCCAGAGTGCTCATATTTCCAATCTCAGACTCAAAGCTGCTTCCGAAGCCAGTGCTGGTCCCGGAGTGGTCATAGTGCCAATCTGAGTCTCAGTGCTGCTTCTGGTGCCGGTGCTGGTCCCAGAGTGGTCATAGTGCCAATCTGAGTCATGGTGCTGGTTCTGGTTCAGGTGCTGGTCCGAGAATTCTCATTGTGCCAATCTCAGTCTCAGTGCTGGTCCTGGTGACGGTGCTGGTCCCAGGGAGTTCATAATGCCAATCTCAGTTGAAGTGTGGGTTCAGGTGCTGGTCCCAGAGTGATCATAGCGCCAATCTCAGTCTCGGTGCTGGTTCTGGTGCCGCTCTCATTCTCATCCTCGGTGTTGTGCCGCTCCCAGTCCCAGAATTCTCCCGTGGCTGGGCCGAGTGTTGGTGCTAGTCTCAGTCTTGGTCCCAGCGCCCTTCCTATATGGGTACCAGTCTCGGTGCTGCTTCTGCTTTCAGTATTGGTCTCAGTCCCATTCACAGAGTGGTTCTGGTCCCAGAGCTGTTTCCGGTGCCAGTGCTGGTCCCAGAGTGCTCATTGCGTTAATCTCAGTCTCGGCGCTGGTTCCGGTGCCGGTGCTGGTCCCAGAGTGCTCGTAGTTCCAATCTAAATCTCAGTGCTGCTTCTGGTGCTCGTCCCGGAGTGCTCATAATGCCAATCTCAGTCTCAGTGCTGGTTCTTGTGATGGTCCCAGAGTGCTCATAGTGCCAATCTCAGTCTCGGTGCTGGTTCCGGTGCCGGTGCTGGTCCCAGAGTGCTCATAATTACAGACTCAGTCTCAGTGCTGGTTCTGGTGCTGGTCCCAGAGTGCTCATAGCGCCAATCTCAGTCTCGGTGCTTGTGCCGGTGCTGGTCCCAGAGTGCTCATAGCGGCAATCTCAGTCTCGGTGCTTGTGCCTGTGCGGGTCCCAGAGTGCTCATAGTGCCAATCTCAGTCTTGGAGCTGGTTCGGATGCCAGTGGTGGTCCCAGAGTGCTCACAGATCCAATCTCAGTCTCAAAGATGGTTCTGAAGCCAGTGCTGGACCTGGATTGGTCATAGTGCCAATCTCAGTCTCAGTGCTGCTTCTGGTGCCGGTGCTGGTCCCAGAGTGCTCATAGTGCGAATCTCAGTATCGGTGCTGGTTCCGGTGACGGTGCTGGTCCTGGAGTACTCATAGTGTCAATCTGAGTCTCGGTGCTGGTTCAGATGCCGGTGGTGGTCCCGGTGTGCTCATAGTGCCAATCTCATTCTCAGTGCTGGGTTTGGTACTGGTCCCAGTGTGCTCATAATGCCAATCTCATTCTCAGTGCTGGTTCCAGTGCCGGTGCTGGTCCCAAAGTTGTCAGAGTGTCAATCTCTTTCTCGGTGCTGGTTTCAGTGCCGGTGCTGGCCCCAGAGCGCTCATAGTGCCAATCTCAGTCTCGGTGCTGGTTCGGATGTTGGTGCTGGTCCCGGAGTGCTCGTAGTTCCAATCTAAGTCTCAGTGCGGGTTCTGGTGCTCGTCCCGGAGTGCTCATAACGCCAATCTCAGTCTCAGTGCTGGTTCTTGTGCTGGTCCCAGTGTGCTCATAGTGCCAATCTCAGTCTCAGTGCTGGTTCCAATGCCGGTGCGGGTCCCAGAGTGCTCATATTTACAGACTCAGTCTCAGTGCTGGTTCTGGTGCTGGTCCCAGAGTGCTCATAGCGCCAATCTCAGTCTCTGTGCTTGTGCCTGTGCTGGTCCCAGAGTGCTCATAGCGCCAATCTCAGTCGTAGTGCTGGTTCCGTTGTTGGTCCCAGAGTGCTCATAGTGCCAATCTCAGTCGCAGTGCTGGTTCCGATGCCGGTGCTGGTCCGAGAGTGGTCATAGCTCCAATCTCAGTCTCAAAGCTGGTTCCAAGGCTGTGCTGGACCTGGAGTGGTCATAGTGCCAATCTCAGTCTCAGTGCTGGGTCTGGTACTGATCCCAGTGTGCTCATAATGCCAATCTCATTCTCAGTGATGATTTCGGTGCCGTTGCTGGCCCCAGAGCGCTCATAGTGCCAATCTCAGTCTCGGTGCTGGTTCGGATGTTGGTGCTGTTCCCGGAGTGCTCATAGTGCCAATCTCAGTCTTGGTGCTGGGTGTGGTGCTGCTCCCGGAGTGTTCATAGTGCCAATCTCATTTTCAGTGCTGGTACTGGAGATGGACCCAGAGTGCTCATAGTGCCAATCTCAGTCTCAGTGCTGGTTCTGGTGCCGGCGCTCGTCTCAGAATGCTCATAGTGACAATCTAGGTTTCGGTGCTGGTTTTGGTGCTCGTTCCAGTGTGATCATAGTGCCAATCTCTGTCTCAGTACTGCTTCCGGTGCCGGTGCTGGTCCCACAGTGCTCAGAGTGCCAATCTGAGTCTCGGTGCTGGTTCTGATGCTGGTGCTCGTCCCGGAGTGCTCATAGTGCCAATCTCAGTCTCGGTGCTGGTTCTGGCGCCGGTGCTGGTCCCAGAGTGCTCATAGTTCCAATCTCAGTCTCAGTGCTGGTTGTGGTGTTGGTCCCAGAGTTCTCATAGTGCCAATCTCAGTCTCGGAGCTGGTTCTGGTGCCGCATCCATTCTCAGCCCCGGAGTTGTGCCGCTCCCAGTGCCAGAATTCTCCCGTGGCTGGTCCCAGTGTTGGTGCTAGTCTCAATCTTGGTCCCAGCGCCATTCCTATATGGGTACCAGTCTCGGTGCTGGTTCTCCTTTCAGTATTGGTCTCAGTCCCATTCCCAGAGTGCTTCTGGTCCCAGATCTGTTTCCGGTGCCATAGCTGCTCCTAGAGTGCTCATAGTGCAAATCTCAGTCTCTGCGCTGGTTCCAGTGCCGGTGCTGGTCCCAGAGTGCTCGTGGTTCCAATCTAAGTCTCAGTGCTGCTTCTAGTGCTCGTCCCGGAGTGCTCATAATGCCAATCTCAGTCTCAGTGCTGGTTCTTGTGCTGGTCCCAGAGTGCTCATAGCGCCAATCGCAGTCTCAGTGCTGGTTCCGGTGCTGGACCCAGAGTGCTCATAGTGCCAATCTCAGTCTGGGTGCTGGTTCCAATGCCGGTGCTGGACCTGGAGTGGTCATAGTGCCAATCTCAGTCTCAGTGCTGCTTCTGGTGCCAGTGCAGGTCCCAGAGTTCTCATAGTGCCAATCTCTGTCTCGGTGCAGATTCCGGTGCCGGTGCTGGTCCCGGAGTGGTCATAGTGACAATCTCAGTCTAAGTGCTGGTTCTGGTGCTGGTCTCAAAGTGCTCATAATGCCAATCTCAGTCTCGGCGCTGGTTCCGGTGCAGGTACTGGTCCCAGAGTGCTCATAGTTGCAGTCTCAGTCTCACTGCAGGTTCTGGTGCTGGTCCCAGAGTGCTCATAGCGCCAATCGCAATCTCCGTGCTTGTGCGGGTGCTAGTCTCGGAGTGCTCCAAGTGCCAATCTCAATCTCGGTGCTGGTTCTGGAGCCGCTCTCTGTCTCAGTCCCGGAGTTGTGCTGTTCCCAGTCCCAGAATTTTTTCGAGGCTGGTCCCAGTGTTGTTGCTGGTACCAGTGTTAGTCCCAGTGCCAGTCCTGTATGGGTACCAGTCACCAAGCTGTTTCTGTTATCAGTCCTGGTCTCAGTCACATTCTCAGAATGGTTCTGGGACCAGAGCTTATTTCGATGCCAGTGCTGGACCCAGAGTGCTCATAGTGCCAATCTCAGGCTCGGTGCAGGTTCTGGTGCAGTTGCTGGTCCCAGAGTTCTCATAGTGCCAATCTCAGTCTCGGTGCTGCTTCCGGTGCCAGTGCTGGTCCCACAGTACTCATAATGCCAATCTCAGTCTGAGTGCTGGTTCAGATGTCGGTGCTGGTCCAGGAGTGGCCATAGTGCCAATCTCAGTCTCGGTGCTGGTTCTGGTGCCGGTGCTGGTCCCAGAGTGCTCATAGTTCCAATCTCAGTCTCAGTGCTGGCTGTGCTGCTGGTCCCAGAGTTCCCATAGTGCCAATCACTGCCTCGTTGCTTGTTCCGGTGACAAAGCTGGTCCCAGAGTGCTCATACTGCCAATCTCAGTCTCAGTGCTGGCTGTGCTGCTGGTCCCAGAGTTCTCATAGTGCCAATCACTGCCTCGTTGCTTGTTCCGGTGACGGAGCTGGTCCCAGAGTGCTCATACTGCCAATCTCAGTCTCAGTGCTGGTTCAGGTGCTGGTCCCAGACTGCTCATAGTGCCAATCTCAGTCTCGGCGCTGGTTCCGGTGCCGGTGCTGGTCCCAGAGTGCTCGTAGTTCCAATCTGAGTCTCAAAGCTGGTTCTGGTGCTGCTCTTAGTCTCAGCCCCGGACTTGTACCGCTCCCAGTCCCAGAATTCTTTCGAGGCCCTTCCCTGTGTTGTTGCTGGTATCAGTCTTTGTCCCGGTAACCAGTCCTCTATGGGTACCAGTCTCGGTGCTGGTTCTGATTTCTTTCTTGGTCTCTGTCACATTCACAGTGTATTTATGGTCCCAGAGTTGGTTCCGATGCCAGTGCTGGTCCCAGAGTGCTCATAGTGCCAATCTCAGTCTCGGTGAGGAATCCAATGACGGTGCTGGTCCCGGAGTGCTATTAGAGCCAATCTCAGTCTTGGTACTGGTTCTGGTTCCGGTGCTGGTCCCATAGTGCTCACAGTGCCAATCTATGTCTCGGTGCTGGTTCGGATGCCGGTGCTGGACCTGGGGTGCTCATAGTGCCAATCTCAGTCACAGTGCTGGGTCTGGCACTGATCCTACAGTGCTCATAGGGCCAATCTCGGTCTCAGTGCAGATTCCGGTGCCGGTGCTGGTCCCGGAGTGGTCATAGTGCCAATCTTAGTCGCAGTGCTGGTTCTGGTGGTGGTCCGAGTGTGCTCATAGTGCCAATCTCAGTCTGAGTGCTGGTTCCGATGCCGGTGCTGGTCCCTGAGTGCTCATAGCTCCAATCTCAGTCTCAAAGCGGGTTCCGAAAACTGTGCTGGACCTGGAGTGGTCATAGTGCCAATCTCAGTCTCAGTGCTGCTTCTGGTGCCGGTGCTGGTCCCAGAGTGCTCATAGTGCCAATCTTAGTATCGGGGCTGGTTCCGGTGCCGGTGCTGGTCCTGGAGTACTCATAGTGCCAATCTGAGTCTCGGTGCTGGTTCGGATGCCAGTGGTGGTCCCAGAGTGCTCATAGTGCCAATCTCATTCTCGGTGCTGGGTCTGGTGATGGTTCCAGAGTGCTCATAGTGCCAATCTGAGTCTTGGTGCTGGTTCTGTTTGTGGTGCTGGTCCAAAGTTCTCATTATGCCAATCTCAGTCTCAGTGCTGGTCCCGGTGCTGGTGCTGGTCCCAGAGAGTTCATAATGCCAATCTCTGTCTAAGTGCGGGTTCAGGTGCTGGTCCCAAGTGCTCATAGCGCCAGTCTCAGTCTCGGAGCTGGTTCTGGTGCCGCATCCTTTCTCAGCCCCGGAGTTGTGCCGCTCCCAGTGCCAGAATTCTCCCCTGGCTGGTCCCAGTGTTGGTGCTAGTCTCAATCTTGGACCCAGCGCCATTCCTATATGGGTACCAGTCTCGGTGCTGGTTCTCCTTTCAGTATTGGTCTCAGTCCCATTCCCAGAGTGCTTCTGGTCCCAGAGCTGTTTCCGGTGCCATAGCTGCTCCTAGAGTGCTCATAGTGCAAATCTCAGTCTATGCGCTGGTTCCGGTGCCGGTGCTGGTCCCAGAGTGCTCGTGGTTCCAATCTAAGTCCCAGTGCTGCTTAGAGTGCTCGTCCCGGAGTGCTCATAATGCCAATCTCAGTCTCAGTGCTGGTTCTTGTGCTGGCCCCAGACTGCTCATAGTGCCAATTTCAGTCTCGGTGCTTTTCCGGTGCAGGTACTGGTCCCAGAGTGCTCATAGTTGCAGTCTCAGTCTCAGTGCTGGTTCTGGTGCTGGTCCCAGAGTGCTCATAGCACCAATCACAGTCTCAGTGCTGGTTCCGGTGCTGGACCCAGAGTGCTCATAGTGCCAATTTCAGTCTGAGTGCTGGTTCCGATGCCGGCGCTGGACCTGGAGTGGTCATAGTGCCAATCTCAGTCTCAGTGCTCCTTCTGGTGCCTGTGCAGGTCCCAGAGTTCTCATAGTGCCAATCTCCGTCTCGGTGCAGATTCCGGTGCCGGTGCTGGTCCCGGAGTGGTCATAGTGCCAATCTCAGTCTAAGTGCTGGTTCTGGTGCTGGTCTCAAAGTGCTCATAATGCCAATCTCAGTCTCGGCGCTGGTTCCGGTGCAGGTACTGGTCCCAGAGTGCTCATAGTTGCAGTCTCAGTCTCACTGCTGGTTCTGGTGCTGGTCCCAGAGTGCTCATAGCGCCAATCGCAGTCTCCGTGCTTGTGCCGGTGCTAGTCTCGGAGTGCTCCAAGTGCCAATCTCGATCTCGGTGCTGGTTCTGGAGCCGCTCTCTGTCTCAGTCCCGGAGTTGTGCTGTTCCCAGTCCCAGAATTTTTTCGAGGCTGGTCCCAGTGTTGTTGCTGGTACCAGTGTTAGTCCCAGTGCCAGTCCTGTATGGGTACCAGTCACCAAGCTGTTTCTGTTATCAGTCCTGGTCTCAGTCACATTCTCAGAATGGTTCTGGGACCAGAGCTTATTTCGATGCCAGTGCTGGACCCAGAGTGCTCATAGTGCCAATCTCAGGCTCGGTGCAGGTTCTGGTGCAGTTGCTGGTCCCAGAGTTCTCATAGTGCCAATCTCAGTCTCGGTGCTATTTCCGGTGCCAGTGCTGGTCCCACCGTGCTCATAGTGCGAATCTCAGTCTGAGTGCTGGTTCAGATGCCGGTGCTGGTCCAGGAGTGGTCATAGTGCCAATCTCAGTCTCGGTGCTGGTTCTGGTGCCGGTGCTGGTCCCAGAGTGCTCATAGTTCCAATCTCAGTCTCAGTGCTGGCTGTGCTGCTGGTCCCAGAGTTCCCATAGTGCCAATCACTGCCTCGTTGCTTGTTCCGGTGACAAAGCTGGTCCCAGAGTGCTCATACTGCCAATCTCAGTCTCAGTGCTGGCTGTGCTGCTGGTCCCAGAGTTCTCATAGTGCCAATCACTGCCTCGTTGCTTGTTCCGGTGACGGAGCTGGTCCCAGAGTGCTCATACTGCCAATCTCAGTCTCAGTGCTGGTTCAGGTGCTGGTCCCAGACTGCTCATAGTGCCAATCTCAGTCTCGGTGCTGGTTCCGGTGCCGGTGCTGGTCCCAGAGTGCTCGTAGTTCCAATCTCAGACTCAAAGCTGGTTCTGGTGCTGCTCTTAGTCTCAGCCCCGGACTTGTACCGCTCCCAGTCCCAGAATTCTTTCGAGGCCCTTCCCTGTGTTGTTGCTGGTATCAGTCTTTGTCCCGGTAACCAGTCCTCTATGGGTACCAGTCTCGGTGCTGGTTCTGATTTCTTTCTTGGTCTCTGTCACATTCACAGTGTTTTTATGGTCCCAGAGTTGGTTCCGATGCCAGTGCTGGTCCCAGAGTGCTCATAGTGCCAATCTCAGTCTCGGTGAGGAATCCAATGACGGTGCTGGTCCCGGAGTGCTATTAGAGCCAATCTCAGTCTTGGTACTGGTTCTGGTTCCGGTGCTGGTCCCATAGTGCTCACAGTGCCAATCTATGTCTCGGTGCTGGTTCGGATGCCGGTGCTGGACCTGGGGTGCTCATAGTGCCAATCTCAGTCACAGTGCTGGGTCTGGCACTGATCCTACAGTGCTCATAGGGCCAATCTCGGTCTCAGTGCAGATTCCGGTGCCGGTGCTGGTCCCGGAGTGGTCATAGTGCCAATCTTAGTCGCAGTGCTGGTTCCGGTGGTGGTCCGAGTGTGCTCATAGTGCCAATCTCAGTCTGAGTGCTGGTTCCGATGCCGGTGCTGGTCCCTGAGTGCTCATAGCTCCAATCTCAGTCTCAAAGCGGGTTCCGAAAACTGTGCTGGACCTGGAGTGGTCATAGTGCCAATCTCAGTCTCAGTGCTGCTTCTGGTGCCGGTGCTGGTCCCAGAGTGCTCATAGTGCCAATCTTAGTATCGGGGCTGGTTCCGGTGCCGGTGCTGGTCCTGGAGTACTCATAGTGCCAATCTGAGTCTCGGTGCTGGTTCGGATGCCAGTGGTGGTCCCAGAGTGCTCATAGTGCCAATCTCATTCTCGGTGCTGGGTCTGGTGATGGTTCCAGAGTGCTCATAGTGCCAATCTGAGTCTTGGTGCTGGTTCTGTTTGTGGTGCTGGTCCAAAGTTCTCATTATGCCAATCTCAGTCTCAGTGCTGGTCCCGGTGCTGGTGCTGGTCCCAGAGAGTTCATAATGCCAATCTCTGTCTAAGTGCGGGTTCAGGTGCTGGTCCCAAGTGCTCATAGCGCCAGTCTCAGTCTCGGAGCTGGTTCTGGTGCCGCATCCTTTCTCAGCCCCGGAGTTGTGCCGCTCCCAGTGCCAGAATTCTCCCCTGGCTGGTCCCAGTGTTGGTGCTAGTCTCAATCTTGGACCCAGCGCCATTCCTATATGGGTACCAGTCTCGGTGCTGGTTCTCCTTTCAGTATTGGTCTCAGTCCCATTCCCAGAGTGCTTCTGGTCCCAGAGCTGTTTCCGGTGCCATAGCTGCTCCTAGAGTGCTCATAGTGCAAATCTCAGTCTATGCGCTGGTTCCGGTGCCGGTGCTGGTCCCAGAGTGCTCGTGGTTCCAATCTAAGTCCCAGTGCTGCTTAGAGTGCTCGTCCCGGAGTGCTCATAATGCCAATCTCAGTCTCAGTGCTGGTTCTTGTGCTGGCCCCAGACTGCTCATAGTGCCAATTTCAGTCTCGGTGCTTTTCCGGTGCAGGTACTGGTCCCAGAGTGCTCATAGTTGCAGTCTCAGTCTCAGTGCTGGTTCTGGTGCTGGTCCCAGAGTGCTCATAGCGCAAATCTCAGTCTCAGTGCTGGTTCCGGTGCTGGTCCCAGAGTGCTCATAGTGCCAATTTCAGTCTGAGTGCTGGTTCCGATGCCGGCGCTGGACCTGGAGTGGTCATAGTGCCAATCTCAGTCTCAGTGCTCCTTCTGGTGCCTGTGCAGGTCCCAGAGTTCTCATAGTGCCAATCTCCGTCTCGGTGCAGATTCCGGTGCCGGTGCTGGTCCCGGAGTGGTCATAGTGCCAATCTCAGTCTAAGTGCTGGTTCTGGTGCTGGTCTCAAAGTGCTCATAATGCCAATCTCAGTCTCGGCGCTGGTTCCGGTGCAGGTACTGGTCCCAGAGTGCTCATAGTTGCAGTCTCAGTCTCACTGCTGGTTCTGGTGCTGGTCCCAGAGTGCTCATAGCGCCAATCGCAGTCTCCGTGCTTGTGCCGGTGCTAGTCTCGGAGTGCTCCAAGTGCCAATCTCGATCTCGGTGCTGGTTCTGGAGCCGCTCTCTGTCTCAGTCCCGGAGTTGTGCTGTTCCCAGTCCCAGAATTTTTTCGAGGCTGGTCCCAGTGTTGTTGCTGGTACCAGTGTTAGTCCCAGTGCCAGTCCTGTATGGGTACCAGTCACCAAGCTGTTTCTGTTATCAGTCCTGGTCTCAGTCACATTCTCAGAATGGTTCTGGGACCAGAGCTTATTTCGATGCCAGTGCTGGACCCAGAGTGCTCATAGTGCCAATCTCAGGCTCGGTGCAGGTTCTGGTGCAGTTGCTGGTCCCAGAGTTCTCATAGTGCCAATCTCAGTCTCGGTGCTGCTTCCGGTGCCAGTGCTGGTCCCACAGTACTCATAATGCCAATCTCAGTCTGAGTGCTGGTTCAGATGTCGGTGCTGGTCCAGGAGTGGCCATAGTGCCAATCTCAGTCTCGGTGCTGGTTCTGGTGCCGGTGCTGGTCCCAGAGTTCTCATAGTGCCAATCACTGCCTCGTTGCTTGTTCCGGTGACGGAGCTGGTCCCAGAGTGCTCATACTGCCAATCTCAGTCTCAGTGCTGGTTCAGGTGCTGGTCCCAGACTGCTCATAGTTCTAATCTAAGTCTCGGCGCTGGTTCCGGTGCCGGTGCTGGTCCCAGAGTGCTCGTAGTTCCAATCTGAGTCTCAAAGCTGGTTCTGGTGCCGCTCTCAGTCTCAGCCCCGGACTTGTACCGCTCCCAGTCCCAGAATGCTTTCGAGGCCCTTCCCTGTGTTGTTGCTGGTATCAGTCTTTGTCCCGGTAACCAGTCCTCTATGGGTACCAGTCTCGGTGCTGGTTCTGATTTCTTTCTTGGTCTCTGTCACATTCACAGTGTATTTATGGTCCCAAAGTTGGTTCCGGTGCCAGTGCTGGTCCCGGAGTGCTCATAATGCCAATCTCAGTCTTGGTGAGGAATCCAATGACGGTGCTGGTCCCGGCGTGCTATTAGAGCCAATCTCAGTCTTGGTACTGGTTCTGGTTCCGGTGCTGGTCCCAAAGTGCTCATAGTGCCAATCTATGACTCGGTTCTGGTTTGGATGACGGTTCTGGTCCCGGAGCGGTCATAGTGCCAATCTAAGTCTCAGTGCTGGGTCTGGAGCTGGTCCCAAAGTGGTCATAGTGCCAATCTCCGTCTCGGTGCAGATTCCGATGCCGGTGCTGGTCCCAGACTGCTCAGAGTGCCAATCTCAGTCTCGGTGCTGGTTCTAGTGCCTGTGCTGGTCTCAGAGTGCTCCAAGTGCCAATCTCAATCTAGGTGCTGTTTCTGGTGCCGCTCTCAGTCTCAGCCCCGGAGTTGTACCGCTCCCAGTCCCAGAATTCTTTCGAGGCTGGTCCCTGTGTTGTTGCTGGTATCAGTATTTGTCCCAGTAACCAGTTCTGTATGGGTACCAGTCTCGATGCTAATTCTGTTTTCAGTCTTGGTCTCAGTCACATTCCCAGAGTGTTTCTGCTCCCAGAGTTGGTTCCGGTGCCAGTGCTGGTCCCAGAGTACTCGTAGTTCCAATCTCAGTCTCAAAGCTGGTTCTGGTGCCGCTCTCAGTCTCAGTCTCGGAGTTGTACCGCTCCCAGTCCCAGAATTCTTTCGAGGCTGGTCCCTGTGTTGTTGCTGGTATCACTCTTTGTCCCAGTAACCAGTCGTGCATGGGTACCAGTCTTCGTGCTGGTTCTGTTGTCATTCTTGGTCTCTGTCACATTCACAGAGTATTTATGGTCCCAGAGCTGGTTCCGGTGACAGTGCTGGTCCCGGAGTGCTCTTAGTGCCAATCGCATTTTCGGTGCTGGTTCCGGTGCTGGTACCAGAGTGCCCATAATGCCAATCTCAGTCTCGGTGCTGATTCCAATGACGGTGCTGGTCCCGGAGTTCTATTAGTGCCAATCTCAGTCTTGGTACTGGTTGTGGTTCCTGTGCTGGTCCCAAACTGCTCATATTGCCAATCTCCATCTCGGTGCTTGTTCGGATGCCGCTGCTGGTCCCAAAGTGCTCATAGTGCCAATTGCAGTCTCAGTGCTGGTTCTGCTGCTGGTCCCAGAGTGCACATAGTGCCAATCTCCATCTCGGTGCAGATTCCGGTGTCGGTGCTGGTCCCGGAGTGGTAATAGTGCCAATCTCAGTCTCAGTGCTGGTTCTGGTGCTGGTCCCAGAGTGCTCATAGTGCCAATCTCAGTCTCGGCGCTGGTTCCGGTGCCGGTGCTGGTCTTGGAGTGGTAATAGTGCCAATCTCAGACTCAGTGCTGGTTCTGGTGCTGGTCCCAGAGTACTCATAGTGCCAATCTCAGACTCGGCGCTGGTTCCGGTGCCGGTGCTGGTCCCAAAGTGCTCGTAGCTCCAATCCCAGTCTCAAAGCTGGTTCCGAAGCCAGTGCTGGACCTGTAGTGGTCATAGTGCCAATCTCAGTCTCAGTGCTGGTTCTGGTGCCGGTACTGGCCCCGAGTGCTCATAGTGCCAATCTGAGTCGTGGTGCTGGTTCTGGTTCCGGTGCTGGTCCCAGAGTTCTCATTGTGCCAATCTCAGTCTCAGTGCTGGTCCTGGTGCTGGTGCTGGTCCCAGAGTGTTCATAATGCCAATCTCTGACTAAGTGCGCGTTATGGTGCTTGTCTAGGAGTGCTCATAACGCCAATCTCAGTCTCGGTGGTAGTTCTGCTGCCGCTCTCAGTCTCAGCCTCGGAGTTGTGCCGCTCCCAGACCCAGAATTCTCTCTTGTCTGGTCCCAGTGTTTGTGCTAGTCTCAGTCTTGGTCCCAGCGCCATTTCTTATATGGGTACCCGTCTCGGTGCTGGTTCTGCATTCAGTATTGGTCTCAGTACCATTCTCACACTGGTTCTGGTCCCATAGATGGTTCCGGTGCCAGTGCTGGTCCTAGAGTGCTCATAGTGCCAATCTCAGTCTCGGCGCTGGTTCCGGTGCAGGTGCTGGTCCCAGAGTGCTCATAGTTCCAATCTAAGTCTCAGTGCTGGTTCTGGTGCTCGTCCCAGAGTGCTCATAGTGTAAATCTCAGCCTCGGTGCTGGTACCGGTGCTGGTGCTGGTTCCAGAGAGCTCACAGTTGCAGTCTCAGTCTCATCGCTGGTTCTGGAGCTGGTCCCAGAGTGCTCATAGTGGCAATCTCCGTCTCGGTGCAGATTCCGGTGCCAGTGCTGGTCCTGGAGTGGTCATAGTGCCAATCTCAGTCTCAGTGCTGGTTCAGGTGCTGGCCCCAGAGTGCTCATAGTGCCAATCTCAGTCTCAAAGCTGGTTCCGAAGACTGTGCTGGACCTGGAGTTGTCATAGTGCCAATCTGAGTCATGGTGCTGGTTCTGGTTTCGGTGCTGGTTCCAGAATTTTCATTGTGCCAATCTCAGTCCCAGTGCTGGTTCAGGTGCTGGTCCCAGACTGCTCATAGTGACAATCTCAGTCTAGTTGCTGGTTCTAGTGCCTGTGCTGGTCTCAGAGTGCTCCAAGTGCCAATCTCAGTCTAGGTGCTGGTTCTAGTGCCTCTGCTGGTCCCAGAGTGCTCGTAGTTCCAATCTCAGTCTCAAAGCTGGTTCTGGTGCTGCTCTCAGTCTCAGCCCCGGAGTTGTACTGCTCCCAGTCCCAGAATTCTTTCCAGGCTTGTTGTAGTGTTGTTGCTGGTATCAGTCTTTATCCCAGTAACCAGTCCTGTATGGGTACCAGTCTCGGTGCTGGTTCTGTTTTCATTCTTGGTCTCTGTCACATTCACAGAGTATTTATGGTCCCAGAGCTGGTTCCGGTGACAGTGCTGGTCCCAGAGTGCCATTAGTGCCAATCTCAGTCTCAGTGCTGGGTCTGTTGCTGGTCCCAGAGTGCTCATAGTGCCAATCTCAGTCTCAATGCTGATTCCAATGACAGTGCTGGTCCCGGAGTGCTATTAGTGCCAATCTCAGTCTTGGTACTGCTTCTGGTTCCGGAGCTGGTCCGAAAATACTCATAGTGCCAATCTCCGTCTCGGTGCTGGTTCGGATGCTGGTGCTGGTCCCGGAGTGCTCATAGTGCCATCTCAGTCTCAGTGCTGGTTCTGGTGCTGGTCCCAGAGTGCTCATAGTGGCAATCTCCGTCTCGGTGCAGATTCCGGTGCCGGTGCTGGTCCTGGAGTGGTCATAGTGCCAATCTCAGTCTAAGTGCTGGTTCTGGTGCTGGTCTCAAAGTGCTCATAATGCCAATCTCAGTCTCGGCGCTGGTTCCGATTCCGGTGCTGGTCCCAGAGTGCTCGTAGTTCCAATCTCAGTCTCAAAGCTTGTTCCGAAGCCAGTGCTGGACCTGGCGGGGTCATAGTGCAAATCTCAGTCTCAGTGCAGGTTCAGGTGCTGGTCCCAGGGTGCTCATATTACCAATGTCAGTCTTAGTGCTGGTTCTAGTGCCGGTGCTGGTCTCAGAGTGCTACAAGCGCAACTCTCATTCTCGGTGCTGCTTCTGGTGCCGCTCTCAGTGTCAGCCACGGAGTTGTACCGCTCCAAGTCCCACAATCCTTTCGAGGCTGGTCCCAGTGTTTTTGCTAATATCAGACTTTGTCCCAGTAACCAGTCCTGTATGGGTACCAGTCTCGGTGCTGGTTCTGTTTTCATTCATGGTCTCTGTCACATTCACTGAGTATTTATGGTCCCAGAGCTGGTTCCGGTGCCAGTGCTGGTCCCAGAGTGCTCAAAGTGCCAATCTCATTTTCGGTGCTGGTTCCGGTGCTGGTACCACAGTGTTCATAGTGCCAATCTTAGTCTCTGTGCTGATTCCAATGACGGTGCTGGTCCCGGAGTGCTATTAGTGCCAATCTCAGTCTTGGTGCTGGTTCTGGTTCCGGTGCTGGTCCCAGAGTTCTCATTGTGCCAATCTCAATCGCAGTACTGGTCCCGGTGCCGGTGTGGCTCCCAGAGATTTCATAATGACAATCTCAGTCTAAGTGCTGGTCCCGATGCCGGTGCTGGTCCCCGAGTGCTCATAGTGCCAATCTCAGTCTCAGTGCTGGCTCTGGTACTGGTCCCAGAGTGCTCATAGTGCCAATCACAGTCTCAGAGCTGGTACCGGTGCCAGTGCAGGTCCCACAGTGTCATAGTGCCAATCTCAGTCTGAGTGCTAGTTTGGATGTTGGTGCTTGTCCAGGAGAAGTCATAGTGGCAATCTCAGTCTCGGTGCTGGTTCTCGTGCCGGTGCTTGTCCCAGAGTGCTCATAGTGCCAATCACAGTCTCATTGCTTGTTCCGGTGCCGGAGCTGGTCCCAGACTGCTCATACTGCCAATCTCAGTCTCAGTGCTGGTTCAGGTGCTGGTCCCAGACTGCTCAGAGTGCCAATCTCAGTCTCGGTGCTGATTCCAATGACGGTGCTGGTCCCGGAGTGCTATTAGTGCCAATCTCAGTCTTGGTACTGGTTCGGGTTCCAGTGCTGGTCCCAAAGTGCTCATAATGCCAATCTCCATCTCGGTGCTTGTTCGGATGCCGGTGCTGGCCCCGGAGTGATCATAGTGCCAATTGCAGTCTCAGTGCGGGTTCTGGTGCTGGTCCCAGAGTGCTCATAGTGCCAATCTCAGTCTCAAAGCTGGTTCCGAAGCCAGTGCTGGACCTGAAGAGGTCATAGTGCCAATGTCAGTCTCAGTGCTGCTTCTGGTGCCGGTGCTGGTCCCAGAGTGCTCATACTGCCAATCTGAGTCTTGGTGCTGGTTCTGGTTCAGGTGCTGGTCCCAGAGTTCTCATTGTGCTAATCTCAGTCTCAGTGCTGCTCCTGGTACCGGTGCTGGTCCCAGAGAGTTCATAATGCCAATCTCAGACTAAGTGCCGGTTCAGGTGCTGGTCCCAGACTGCTCATAGAGCCAATCTCAGTCTCGGCGCTGGTTCCGGTGCCGGTGCTTGTCCCAGAGTGCTCGTAGTTCCAATCTCAATCTCAAAGCTGGTTCCGAAGCCAGTGCAGGTCCCAGAGTGGTCATAGTGCCAATCTGAGTCTTGGTGCTGGTTCTGGTTCCGGTGCTGGTCCCAGAGTTCTCATTGTGCCAATCTCAGTGTCAGTGCTGGTTCCGGTGCCGGTGCTGGTCCCAAAGAGTTCATAATGCCAATCTCAGTCTCAGTGCAGGTTCAGGTGCAGGTCCAAGAGTGCTCATATTGCAAATCTCAGTCTCGGTGCTGATTCCAATGACGGTGCTGGTCCCAGAGTGCTCATAGTTCCAATCTAAGTCTCAGTTTTGGTTCTGGTGCTCGTCCCGGAGTGCTCATAGTGCCAATCTAAGTCTCAAAGCGGGCTCTGGTGCTGGTCCCAGAGTGCTCATAGTTCCAATCTCAGTGTCAGTGCTGGTTCTGTTGTTGGTCCCAGAGTGCCCATAGTGCCAATCTCAGTCTCGGCGCTGGTTCCGATTCCGGTGCTGGTCCCAGAGTGCTCGTATTTCCAATCTCAGTCTCAAAGCTGGTTCCGAAGCCAGTGCTGGACCTGGAGTGGTCATAGTGCCAATCTCAGTCTCAGTGCTGCTTCTGGTGCCGGTGATGGTCCCAGAGTGCTCATAGTGCCAATCTCAGTCTCAGTACTGGTCCTGGTGCTGGTGCTGGTTCCAGAGAGTTCATAATGCCAATCTCAGTCTAAGTGCTAGTTTTGGTGCTCGTCCCTGCGTGCTCATAGTGCCCATCTCAGTCTCAGTGTTGGTTCTGGTGCTCGTCCCGGAGTGCTCATAGTGCCAATCTCAGTCTCAAAGCTGGCTCTGGTGCTGGTCACAGAGTGCTCATAGTGCCAATCTCTTTCTCGGTGCTGGTTCCGGTGCCTGTGCTGGTCCCACAGAGCTCATAGTTCCAATCTAAGTCTGAGTGCTGGTTCAGATGTCGGTGCTGTTCCAGGAGTGCTCATACGGCCAATCTCTTTCTCGGTGCTGGTTCGGGTGCCGGTGCTCGTCCCAGAGTGCTCATAGTTCCAATCTCAGTCTCAGTGCTGGTTCTGGTGCTGGTCCCAGAGTGCTCATAGTGTAAATCTCAGTCTCGGTGCTGGTTCTAGTGCCTGTGCTTGTCTCAGAGTGCTCCAAGTGCCAATCGCAATCTAAGTGACGGTTCTGGTTCCGCTCTCAGTCTCAGCTCCGGAGTTGTATTGCTGCCAGTCACAGAATTTTTTCGAGGCTGGTCCCTGTGTTGTTGCTGGTATCAGTCTTGGTCCCAGTAACCAGTTCTGTATGGGTACCTGTCTCGAGGCTGGTTCTGTTTTCAGTCTTGGTCTCAGTCACATTCACGGAGTGTTTCTGGTCCCAGAGCTGGTTCCGTTGCCGGTGCTGGTCCCAGAGTGCTCGTAGTTCCAATCTCAGTCTCAAAGCTGGTTCTGGTGCCGCTCTCATTCTCAGCCCCAGAGTTGTACCGCTCCCAGTCCCAGAATTCTTTTGAGGCTTGTCCCAGTGTTGTTGCTGGTATCAGTCTTTGTCCCAGTAACCAGTCCTGTATGGGTACCAGTCTCGGTGCTGGTTCTGTTTCCATTCTTGGTCTCTGTCACATTCACAGAGTATTTATGGTCCCAGATCTGGTTCCGGTGACAGTGCTGGTCCCAGAGTACTATTAGTGCCAATCTCAGTCTTGGTACTGGTTCTGGTTTCTGTGCTGGTCCCAAAGCGCTCATAGGGCCAATCTCCGTCTCGGTGCTGGTTCGGATGCCGGTGCTGGTCCCGGAGTGCTCATAGTTCCAATCTCAGTCTCAGTGCTGGGTCTGGTGATCGTCCCAGAGTGCTCATAGTGCCAATCTCCGTCTCGGTGCAGATTCCGGGGCCAGTGCTGGTCCCGGAGTGGTCATAGTGCCAATCTCATTCTCAGTGCTGGCTCTGGTGCTGGTCCCAGAGTGCTCATAGTGCCAATTTGAGTCTCAGTGCAGGTTCTGGTTCAGGTTCTGGTCCCAAAGTTCTCATTGTGCCAATCTCAGTCTCAGTGCTGGTCCTGGTTCCGGTGCTGGTCCCAGACAGTTGAAAATGCCAATCTCAGTCTAAGTGCATGTTCAGGTGCTGGTCCCAGAGTGCTCAAAGCGCCAATCTCAGTCTCGGTGCTGGTTCTGGTGCCGCTCTCATTCGCAGCCCCGAAGTTGTGCCGCTCCCAGTCCTAGAATTCTCCCGTGGTTGGTCCCAGTGTTGGTGCTAGTCTCAGTCTTGGTCCCAGCGCCATTTCTATATGGGTACCAGTCTCGGTGCTGGTTCTGGTTTCTATATTGGTCTCAGTCCCATTCCCAGAGTGCTTCTGGTCCCAGAGCTGGTTCCGGTGCCAGTGATGATCCCGGAGTGCTCATAGTGAAAATCTCAGTTTCGGCGCTGGTTCCGGTGCTGGTGCAGCTGCCAGAGTGCTAGTGGTTCCAATCTAAGTCACAGTGCTGGTTATGGTGCTTGTCCCGGAATGCTCATAATGCCAATCTCAGTCTCAGTGCTGGTTCTTGTTCTGGTCCCAGAGTGCTCATAGTGCCAATCTCAGTCTCGGTGCTAGTTCTGGTGCAGGTGCTGGTCCCAGAGTGCTCATAGTTGCAGTCTCAGTCTCACTGCTGGTTCTGGTGCTGGTCCCAGAGTGCTCATAGCGCCAATCTTAGTCTCGGTGCTGGTTCCGGTGCTGGTCTCAGAGTGCTTCAAGTGCCAATCTCAGTCTCGCTGCTGGTTCTGGTGCCGCTCTCAGTCTTAGTCCCGGAGTTGTGCTGCTCCCAGTCCCAGAATTGTTTCGAGGTTGGTCCCAGTGTTTTTGCTGGTATCAGTCTTGGTCCCAGTGCCAGTCCTGTATGGGTACCAGTCACCGTGCTGTTTCTGTTTTCCGTCCTGATCTCAGTGACATTCTCAGAATGGTTCTGGTCCCAGAGCTGGTTTCGGTGCCAGTGCTGGACCCAGAGTGCTCATAGTGCCAATCTCAGTCTCGGTGCTGGTTCCGGTGCTGGTCTCAGAGTGCTTCAATTGCCAATCTCAGTCTAGGTGCTGGTTCTGGTGTCGCTCTCAGTCTCAGCCCCGGAGTTATACCACTCCCAGTCCCACAATTGTTTCGAGGCCCTTCCCTGTGTTGTTGCTGGTATCAGTCTTTGTCCCGGTAACCAGTCCTGTATGGGTACCAGTCTCGGTGCTGGTTCTGTTTTCATTCTTGTTCTTTGTCACATTCACAGAGTATTTATGGTCCCAGAGCTGGTTCCGGTGACAGTGCTGGTCCCAGAGTGCTCATAGTGCCAATCTCAGTCTCGGTGCTGAATCAAATGACGGTGCTGGTCCCGGAGTGCTATTAGTGCCAATCTCAGTCTTGGTACTGGTTCTGGTTCCGGTGCTGTTCCCAAAGTGCTCATAGTGCCAATCTGCGTCTCGGTGCTGGTTCGGATGCCGGTGCTGGTCTTGGAGTGCTCATAGTGTGTTGTAATGAGGTAGAAAGAATGATTCAGCAAACCTCGGTCCGTCTCTTCCGGTTGGTCCCTGGCTCCCTGTCCCTCTTCCTGTCCTGTGACCTTCCCCTGTGACCTTGTAGCCCACCTGAAGTTCCTGTAGTACCCCCTGTGTCCTTACCCCATTGGCTGCCATCCAAGGCCACTCCCATTACCTTCTCCTGAATATGTCTGATCCTAAGTAATTAGGAAAAAGACACAGTAATCTTAGCAGGTGGCGCCTGACGAGGGCTTACTTTTAAGACCCTACTAGCCTGGAAGTCCCAGGTTTTTTTTGGACTTTAAAAGGCCGTCTGTGCTGGTCATCTACCTCTGTGACTTCGGAGCTGCTTTTACCAGCCCCCAGCACATGAGGAGGGGACGGGGAACTCTTCTGAGGTACTAGAAGAGCCGTTTCTGGGTTAGAACTTTCGCTGAGTTACTGGTGGGACCGCGCCTCGTCTGAGAGAGGTAAGTGAACCCCAATTTAGCCCCGAGGTACAGGGGGGGTTTAGACGGGGTGGCTCCAGGCCCGTGGGGGGGGTGTACCCCGCGGGGTGGTAGCGGCGGCGGCAGTTACAGTGCGGAGCAGGGAGCACGTGCGCGTTGTTGCGCAACCCGCCGGCATTACACGTGCTCGGCCAAGCTCTGCCTGGCGTGTGCTGCCTTATTGCTGTTAATCACAGGCGCTGGGAATTCCCTGAGGAGGGTTTCCCCGGGAACGGCTGTGTGGCCATAACGGCAGCCACGTGTTGTGACAAAGCCCAGTACCCCCACACAGAAACATCACCTGGGTTTGCGACTAACTGCTATTGTGTAACTTTTTGCGAGAGTACGGGACCTGTGCATTTTGTTTTTATAACATCGGAATGGGGGGGAATTTCTCTGCACAGCAAAAGAGTATTATTTCTCAGCTTAAAGAAATGTTAGATGCACAGGATGTTGTAGTTTCTAAGAAACAGATTGGAAAGTTTGTTAGCTGGTTGTCTCGAGAAATTATAGAATTTGAGAAGCAAAATATCAATTCGATTTTATTTTGGGACACTGTTGGAAATTTATTAACTTCTAAAATACAGAAAGGTGATACCACTGCTGCTTTATTTTTGCCTATATTTTTAAATGTTCACAAACAATTATCAAAATTAGAAAACAATGATCAACCACAGGAAAATTCTTTAAAGCCCCCTATACCTAATTCGGAACCTTCTGTCCCTAAATTAAAAAGTAAATTAGAAATACCTCAAGAAACTACTAATGCTAAAGATCCCCCGAAATATACAGACTTAAAAACTTCTGAACAGCCTGCTACAAACTTGCCAGTGTATCCATCTCCGTCAGCCTTGCCTTCTGAGCATGCTAATTTAGAAAATCACCCTTCTCTAGTGCAGACGGAGAAACCTGTAGTACCTTCTTACAATATGCCTTTTTCTCCAAATAATCCGTTCCTGCATCCAGCACCTATACCTCAGTATTTTTCTGGCTGTTTTAACCCATTCTTCCAACCCTGTAACCCTACACCGTCTCCTAACCCTTCTATTCACACGGGGAGGGAGGAGCCACACCCAGGAGCGGGAGGGGGAGGGGAAGCATGTGTCTCAGTTACACAGCCACAGACTGCAGAGGCACAGAATCAATTAACCCCTAACGTACCAGTTAACCCTGAACCTGACCGTATTTTGGATTCAGCCCCGGTTCATTATGTAGGTAAAAATAATGGTAAAAGAAGCTACCAACCATTATCATACCAAGATCGGAAAGTGATTTGTAAATTACAACAAAAGTTTGGGAGACAAAGTGAAATATTTAAAGGCATTTTAAAAGCAACTTTTACATCAAATGAACTTGTTCCGCATGATTTAAAGGACCTTTTCAGGTGTTTGCTAACCCCAGCTGAATATGAATTATGGTCTAATATTTGGAAACGTTCCTTAAGCAGTCTTTTAATAGAGCTTCACCAAAATCCTGAACATTCTAAGGATTCTGATAATAATGAACTTACATTAAATCATTTATGTGGGGAGGGGGAAATACACTGCCCTGAAAAGCAAACTAAATTGTTGTCTAAATTTATTTTGGATAAGGTTTGTAATGCTGCTGAAAACGCCTTTATCAAATTGCCAACAGTTGAAGTAACTAGTAGTTATGTTAATATTAAACAATATTCTTCTGAGACTTTTTTAAGCTTTGTAGATCGCTTAAAGGCACAGGTGGAACGACAGGTGTATAATCCAGCCATGCAGGCAGAACTGATTAGAGAATTAGCAGAGAAAAACGCCAATCAAGCTTGTCGGAGAGTCATCCTCAGTCTGCCACTATACCCAGAACCAACCCTAGCACAGATGATAGAAGCCTGCACACACAGAGCGGAGATGTTCAGTACTCCAGAGAGGACCCCGAGTCCAGCACCACCTGAGCCTTCAGCACCTGAACCACCACAGATGAAGAAGCCGCAGATGTCATCACAGCAGCTGAAAAACATCACCTGTTTCCAGTGTCAGCAGCAAGGACATATGGCTAGAGACTGTCCTCAGAACAGGAAACAGAATAAATTCAACGAACAAAAAAACTAGAAATGAGGCGCGGGCCTGTTATAAACACCATAACGCGCCAGGATATAAATTCTGCAGGCTACACTCTAGCAAAAGACTCTCCCTTAAAAATAAAGGGGGAGGAGGGGATGGACAATGTGGGTATAACAGATAATGTAAATGTTAAATGTTCTCTTGACCAGGTCAGGCAGTCTTGTGGCCGTGTTAGGCTCCAGACTACCAAAGGTTTTCATTTCAGATCTGCTGAGTGGACTATCATCCTGGTGGACGTTTCGAGCCCCCTAATTGATAGGATGGTTTGCCACACAGAGCGTGAGTATTTTGTTGTGGGAGACACAGCACACACACCTTTAGAACTTGAGATAGCACCTATGATCATAAAGGGAAAAATATCCAGTGTTATCATATTAGCACGATGCTCTCAGCCACCTTTCTATTTGAGTGAGGGGCAAGTTCTGGCCCAAGCTTTTCCTATTCCAGCAGATATTACAGCAGATGATAAGTCACCAGAGGTTTACTGGGCAGAGACGGTACGTGAAGAAAAGCCTTCCCTAGCATGCAACCTGACACATAAATCAGACCATCTACATGTGCAAGGTGTTCTGGACACAGGCTCAGATGTAACCATTATACTTGAAAGGATGTGGCCTTCACAGTGGGAATTGCAGCCTGTGGCTGGGCAAATTCAGGGTATAGGAGGAGTTAAATTGGCTAAAATAGCAAAAAGCATTGTGCAGATTGAGGGACCGGACGGCAAATTGGCCAGTGTTCGTCCGTTTGTAATTGATTACAAGTGTCCCTTGTGGGGAAGAGATGCCATGTCACAATGGGGAATTAAAATGATAATTCCAAAAACTCCTCAGGATTTTTAGAAGCGGCCACTGTGCAGTGCCGGGTCCAGAAGCTAACATGGCTAAATGATACACCTGTCTGGACCACTCAGTGGCCATTAAGAAAAGAAAAGTTACAGGCACTGGAAAAACTTGTAGAGGAGCAATTAGCAAAAAATCACATAGAAGAAACAACAAGCCCCTGGAATTCTCCAATCTTTGTAATAAAAAAACCAGGGAAAGACAACTGGAGATTACTACATGACCTTAGAGAAATAAATAAAGTAATTCAAGACATGGGATCTCCCCAACCTGGGATGCCTTCTCCAACTATGTTACCTAGAGATTGGCAATTGGCAGTATTAGACATTAAAGATTGTTTTTTCCAAATCCCATTACACCCTGAAGATGCTCCCAGGTTTGCATTCTCAGTACCATCATTGAACAGAGAGGCTCCAATGAAGAGATACCACTGGAAAGTGCTTCCACAGGGTATGAAGTGCAGTCCTGCTATTTGCCAGTGGTATGTAGCTTCATTGTTGTCTCCTGTGCGTGCACAGAGAAAAGAAGCAATCATATTACACTACATGGATGATGTCCTGGTGTGTGCTCCTGATAACTTCATACTCCAAAACACGCTTGACCTAGTAGTTAAAGTTTTAACCTCTGCTGGATTTCAATTACAGGATGACAAGGTTCAAAGGATGCCACCTTGGAAGTATCTGGGCCTAGAGATCACTGCCAGGACCATTGTTCCACAGAAATTAGAAATTAATTGTAATCCCAAAACCCTAGCAGATCTCCACTCTTTGTGTGGTTCGTTGAACTGGGTAAGACCTTGGTTAGGCCTCACTACTGAGGACTTACAACCCCTTTTTAATTTATTGAAAGGGGAGAGAGAGCTGGTTTCTCCCAGGGAACTGACACCTGAGGCAAAAGCTGCAATTGTAAAGGTACAGAAAGCTCTGTCTGAGAGGCAGGCTCACCGCTATCAGCCTGAACTGCCTTTCAATTTCATTGTTCTGGGGAAACTGCCACACTTACATGGTTTAATATTTCAGTGGGTTGAGGGGCAGAGGGACTCACTCCTAATCATAGAATGGGTCTTCCTCTCCCACCCAAGATCCAAAACTATTACACAACCACAGGAGCTTATGGCTCAGTTGATTCAAAAAGCAAGAATGAGGCTGCGTGAACTGTCCGGTTGTGATTTCACATGCATACACCTGCCAGTTAAACTTTCTGGGGAGGGAAAGAATTCTCCTGAAAGGCTGACAAAAGAAATGTTTGAACATTTGCTACAAAGCAATGCCAGCCTCCAGATATCTCTGGATAGCTACAGTGGACAGATATCTGTTCACAGCCCAGCACATAAATTGTTTAATGAGGAATTCCATCTCATCCCTCGTGAGAAGAGGAGCAGGAGACCGCTCGAGGCACTCACAGTGTTCACAGATGCATCAGGGGCTTCTCATAAGTCGGTGATGACTTGGAGAAACCCACAGACTCAGCATTGGGAAGCTGATGTTGAGTTTGTGGAGGGGTCACCCCAAATTGCAGAACTGGCTGCAGCTGTGAGAGCCTTTGAGAAGTTCTCAGAGCCTCTTAATCTGGTAACAGATTCAGCTTATGTTGCTGGGGTAGTGTCTAGAGCGGAGCAGGCAGTGCTTAAAGACATTGATAATGAGCAGCTCTTTAGGCTGCTGTCAAAACTAATCTATTTGGTTTCACACAGAGAACACCCCTTCTATGTGATGCATGTGAGGTCACACATGGATTTGCCAGGTGAGATCACAGAAGGGAACTGTATGGCAGACACTCTTGCAGCTCCAGCTGAAAAGGCATGCCTTCCTGACATCTTCCAACAGGCAAAGCTGAGCCACCAGCAATATCACCAGAATGTACCAGGTTTGGTCCGTCAGTTCCAGCTAACACGGAGTCAGGCTAGAGCCATTGTGGCCACCTGTCCCAGCTGCCAGCTCCAGGCCATGCCATCGCTGGGTACAGGGGTTAACCCTCGGAGCCTTGGCAGCTGTGAGGTGTGGCAAACAGACATCACACACATTCCTAGCTTTGGACGCCTCAAATATGTTCATGTGAGTATTGACACATATTCGGGTGCAGTTTATGCCTCAGCTCACGCAGGGGAAAAGGCAGCACATGCAAAACAACACCTAGTACAAGCCTTCTCAGTTCTGGGAATCCCTAGAGAAATAAAAACAGACAATGGCCCAGCATACATATCCAAGGAGTTCCTGGAATTCACCCAGCAGTGGGGAGTAAATCATAAAACAGGCATCCCATACTCCCCTACAGGCCAAGCTGTGATCGAACGCACACACCAGACACTCAAACAAGTTTTAGCTAGGCAAAACAGTTCAACTGTGTGGATGTCTCCCCAGCAAAAGCTCTGTAAAGCTCTGTACACAATCAATTTCTTGAATTGTTCATTTGAAAATATGAGTCCTCCTGTGGTCCGTCATTTTAACAGCAGTAAACAGTTTAAATTGTCTCAGCACCCACCTGTGTTGATTAGGGATCCAGAAACATGGAAAACCAAGGGTCCCTATGAGCTAATAACCTGGGGAAGGGGTTATGCATGTGTATCCACTCCCTCAGGCCCTCGGTGGATTCCCCAAAAGTGGGTTAAACCTTTTGTTCCCAAAACTCCAGCTACAGCAGAAGAGGATGAGAAGCAAGTAACAGTTGCTTCAAAAAGAAGACGCCGCAGAGGAAAAGAAAACAAAAAATTCATGAAGGAATACCCTTCAACAGAAAGAGACTTATAACATGTTTTAAAATATTTGTTTTTCCTTTTAGAAAAAGGCTTCCCTCCAGTTAACCCTGTGAAGAACCTCATCGAAGTTGTGTTCTTGTTAACAAAAAATCAGAAAATTGATTCAATGAACTTTTTAGAAGCTGGGGGTTCTCAGGGTGGTGGACTTCTATTGTAAAACAATTTTGTTATTCTTTGTTGTTATTTTCCTTGTAATAATGGCATTTGGGATCTTATGTCATTTAATTTCTAAGGCCATTAATGGTATCATTCCTTCTACCTCAGTAGACAATCATATAGAGATGACAAATATAGAACAATCTAACCCTCCTTCTTATTACAAATGGTGGGCAAAAAAATAATTCAGACTAGAATTAGTTTAATATCACCCCCTACTTAAAAAAAACAAAAAACGGGGAGATGTTGTAATGAGGTAGAAAGAATGATTCAGCAAACCTCGGTCCGTCTCTTCCGGTTGGTCCCTGGCTCCCTGTCCCTCTTCCTGTCCTGTGACCTTCCCCTGTGACCTTGTAGCCCACCTGAAGTTCCTGTAGTACCCCCTGTGTCCTTACCCCATTGGCTGCCATCCAAGGCCACTCCCATTACCTTCTCCTGAATACCCCGCTCCCGGAGAGGATCTGCCTCTTTCCTGCCACACCATCGCCATGAAATAAACCTGGGACCTGAAAGAGCCTCTTTTGTATCCTTTTCTAACCCATGCGGATACTTTGTCTGATCCTAAGTAATTAGGAAAAAGACACAGTAATCTTAGCAATAGTGCCAATCTCAGTCTCAGTGCTGGGTCTGGTGCTGGTCCCAGAGTGCTCATAGTGACAATCTCCGTCTCGGTGCAGATTCCGGTGCCGGTGCTGGTCCCGGAGTGGTCATAGCGCCAATCTCAGTCTAAGTGCTGGTTCTGGTGCTGGTCTCAAAGTGCTCATAATGCCAATCTCAGTCTCGGCGCTGGTTCCGATTCCGGTGCTGGTCCCAGAGTGCTCGTAGTTCCAATCTCAGTCTCAAAGCTGGTACCGAAGCCAGTGCTGGACCTGGCGGGGTGATAGTGCAAATCTCAGTCTCCGTGCAGGTTCAGGTGCTGGTCCCAGGGTGCTCATATTACCAATGTCAGTCTCAGTGCTGGTTCTAGTTCCGGTGCTGGTCTCAGAGTGCTACAAGTGCCACTCTCATCCTCGGTGCTGCTTCTGGTGCCGCTCTCAGTATCAGCCACGGAGTTGTACCGCTCCAAGTCCCACAATTCTTTCGAGGGTGGTCCCAGTGTTGTTGCTGGTATCAGTCCTTGTCCCAGTAACCAGTTCTGTATGGGTACCAGTCTCGATGCTGGTTCTGTTTTCAGTCTTTGTCTCAGTCACATTCATAGAGTGTTTCTGGACCCAGAGCTGGTTCCGATGCCAGTGCTGGTCCCAGAGTGCTCGTAGTTCCAATCTCAGTCTCAAAGCTGGTTCTGAAGCCAGTGCTGGACCTGGCGGGGTGATAGTGCAAATCTCAGTCTCCGTGCAGGTTCAGGTGCTGGTCCCAGGGTGCTCATATTACCAATGTCAGTCTCAGTGCTGGTTCTAGTTCCGGTGCTGGTCTCAGAGTGCTACAAGTGCCACTCTCATCCTCGGTGCTGCTTCTGGTGCCGCTCTCAGTATCAGCCACGGAGTTGTACCGCTCCAAGTGCCACAATTCTTTCGAGGGTGGTCCCAGTGTTGTTGCTGGTATCAGTCCTTGTCCCAGTAACCAGTTCTGTATGGGTACCAGTCTCGATGCTGGTTCTGTTTTCAGTCTTTGTCTCAGTCACATTCATAGAGTATTTCTGGACCCAGAGCTGGTTCCGATGCCAGTGCTGGTCCCAGAGTGCTCATAGTGCCAATCTCAGTCTCAAAGCTGGTTCCGAAGGCACTGCTGGACCTGAAGAGGTCATAGTGCCAATCTCAGTCTCAGTGCTGCTTCTGGTGCCGGTGCTGGTCCCAGAGTGCTCATACTGCCAATCTGAGTCTTGGTGCTGGTTCTGGTTCAGGTGCTGGTCCCAGAGTTCTCATTGTGCTAATCTCAGTCTCAGTGCTGCTCCTGGTACCGGTGCTGGTCCCAGAGAGTTCATAATGCCAATCTCAGACTAAGTGCCGGTTCAGGTGCTGGTCCCAGACTGCTCATAGCGCCAATCTCAGTCTCAGCGCTGGTTCCGGTGCCGGTGCTTGTCCCAGAGTGCTCGTAGTTCCAATCCCAGTCTCAAAGCTGGTTCCGAAGCCAGTGCAGGTCCCAGAGTGGTCATAGTGCCGATCTGAGTCTTGGTGCTGGTTCTGGTTCCGGTGCTGGTCCCAGAGTTCTCATTGTGCCAATCTCAGTGTCAGTGCTGGTTTCGGTGCCGGTGCTGGTCCCAAAGAGTTCATAATGCCAATCTCAGTCTCAGTGCAGGTTCAGGTGCAGATCCAAGAGTGCTCATATTGCCAATCTCAGTCTCGGTGCTGATTCCAATGACGGTGCTGGTCCCAGAGTGCTCATAGTTCCAATCTAAGTCTCAGTTTTGGTTCTGGTGCTCGTCCCGGAGTACTCATAGTGCCAATCTGAGTCTCGGTGCTGTTTCGGATGCTGGTGGTGGTCTTAGAGTGCTGATAGTGCCAATCTCAGTCTCAGTGCTGGGTCTGGTGCTGGTCCCAGTGTGCTCATAGTGCCAATCTCAGTCTCAGTGCTGGTTCCGGTGCCGCTACTCGTCCCAGAGTGCTCAGAGTGTCAATCTCTTTCTCGGTGCTGGTTTCGGTGCCGTTGCTGGCCCCAGAGTGCTCATAGTGCCAATCTCAGTCACGGTGCTGGTTCGGATGCCGGATCTGCTCCCGGAGTGCTCATAGTGCCAATCTCAGTCTCAGTGCTGGTACTGGTGCTGGACCCAGAGTGTTCAAAGTGCCAATCTCAGTCTCGGTGCTGGTTCTGGTGCCGGCGCTCGCTCCAGAGTGCTCATACTGCCAATCTAGGTCTCGGTGCCGGTTCTGGTGCTCGTTGCAATGTACGCATACTGCCAATCTCTGTCTCAGTGCTGGTTCCGGTACCGGTGCAGGTCTCAGAGTGCTCATAGTTCCAATCTCAGTCACAATGCTGGTTCTTGTCCCAGAGTGCTTATAGTGCCAATTGCAGTATAGTTTCTTTTTCAGGTGCCGGAGCTGTTCCCAGAGTGCTCATACTGCCAATCTCAGTGTCAGTGCAGGTTCCGGTGCTGGTCCCAGACTGCTCATAGTGCCAAACTCAAATTCTCAAAGTGCTGCAAGTGCCAATCTCAGTCTAGGTGCCGCTCTCAGTCTCAGCCCCGGAGTTGTACCGCTCCAAGTCCCACAATTCTTTCGAGGCTGGTCCCACTGTTGTTGCTGGTATCAGTCTTTTTCCCAGTAACCAGTTCTGTATGGGTACCAGTCTCGATGCTGGTTCTGTTTTCAGTCTTTGTCTCAGTCACATTCGCAGAGCGTTTCTGGTCCCAGAGCTGGTTCCGGTGCCAGTGCTGGTCCCAGAGTGCTCATAGTGCCAATCTCAGTCTCGGCGCTTGTTCCGGTGCCGGTGCTGGTCCCAGAGTGCTCGTAGTTCCAATCTCAGTCTCAAAGCTGGTTCCGAAGCCAGTGCAGGTCCCAGAGTGGTCATAGTGCCAATCTGAGTCTTGGTGCTGGTTCTGGTTCCGGTGCTCGTCCCACAGTTCCCATTCCGCCAATCTCAGTGTCAGTGCTGGTTCCGGTGCCGGTGCTGGACCCAAAGTGGTCAAAATGCCAATCTCAGTCTCAGTGCAGGTTCAGGTGCTGGTCCAAGAGTGCTCATATTTCCAATCTCAGTCTCGGTGCTGATTCGAATTATGGTGCCGGTCCCGGAGTTCTATTAGTGCCAATCTCAGTCTTGGTACTGGTTCTGGTTCCGGTGCTGGTCCCAAAGTGCTCACAGTGCAAATCTCCGTCTCGGTGCTGGTTCGGATGCCGGTGCTGGTCCCGAAGTGCTGATAGTTCCAATCTCAGTGTCAGTGCTGGGTCTGGTGCTGGTCCCAGAGTGCTCATACTGGCAATCTCCGTCTCGGTGGAGATTCCGGTGCTGGTCCCGGAGTGCTCATAGTGCCAATCTCAGTCTCAAAGCTGGTTCCGAAGGCACTGCTGGACCTGAAGAGGTCATAGTGCCAATCTCAGTCTCAGTGCTGCTTCTGGTGCCGGTGCTGGTCCCAGAGTGCTCATAGTGCCAATCTGAGTCTTGGTGCTGGTTCTGGTTCAGGTGCTGGTCCCAGAGTTCTCATTGTGCTAATCTCAGTCTCAGTGCTGCTCCTGGTACCGGTGCTGGTCCCAGAGAGTTCATAATGCCAATCTCAGACTAAGTGCCGGTTCAGGTGCTGGTCCCAGACTGCTCATAGAGCCAATCTCAGTCTCGGCGCTGGTTCCGGTGCCGGTGCTTGTCCCAGAGTGCTCGTAGTTCCAATCCCAGTCTCAAAGCTGGTTCCGAAGCCAGTGCAGGTCCCAGAGTGGTCATAGTGCCGATCTGAGTCTTGGTGCTGGTTCTGGTTCCGGTGCTGGTCCCAGAGTTCTCATTGTGCCAATCTTAGTGTCAGTGCTGGTTTCGGTGCCGGTGCTGGTCCCAAAGAGTTCATAATGCCAATCTCAGTCTCAGTGCAGGTTCAGGTGCAGGTCCAAGAGTGCTCATATTGCCAATCTCAGTCTCGGTGCTGATTCCAATGACGGTGCTGGTCCCAGAGTGCTCATAGTTCCAATCTAAGTCTCAGTTTTGGTTCTGGTGCTCGTCCCGGAGTGCTCATAGTGCCAATCTCAGTCTCAAAGCTGGCTCTGGTGCTGGTTCCAGAGTGCTCATAGTTCCAATCTAAGTGTCAGTGCTGGTTCTGGTGCTGGTCCTAGAGTGCCCATAGTGCCAATCTCAGTCTCGGCGCTGGTTCCGATGCCGGTGCTGGTCCCAGTGTGCTCGTAGTTCCAATCTCAGTCTCAAAGCTGGTTACGAAGCCAGTGCTGGACCTGGAGTGGTCATAGTGCCAATCTCAGTTTCAGTGCTGCTTCTGGTGCCGGTGATGGTCCCAGAGTGCTCATAGTGCCAATCTCAGTCTCAGTACTGGTCCTGGTGCTGGTGCTGATCCCAGAGAGTTCATAATGCCAATCTCAGTCTAAGTGCTAGTTCTGGTACTCGTCCCAGAGTGCTCATAGTGCCAATCTCAGTCTCAGTGCCGGTCCCAAGGCCGGTGCTGGTCCCAGAGTGCTCATAGTTCCAATCTTAGTCTCAGTGTTGGTTGTGGTGCTCGTCCCGGAGTGCTCATAGTGCCAATCTCAGTCTCAAAGCTGGCTCTGGTGCTGGTCACAGAGTGCTCATAGTGCCAATCTCTTTCTCGGTGCTGGTTCCGGTGCCTGTGCTGGTCCCACAGAGCTCATAGTGCGAATCTAAGTCTGAGTGCTGGTTCGGATGTCGGTGCTGGTCCAGGAGTGCTCATACGGCCAATCTCTTTCTCGGTGCTGGTTCGGGTGCTGGTGCTAGTCCCAGAGTGCTCATAGTTCCAATCTCAGTCTCAGTGCTGGTTCTGGTGCTGGTCCCTGAGTGCTCATAGTGCAAATCTCAGTCTCGGTGCTGGTTCTAATGCCTGTGCTTGTCTCAGAGTGCTCCAAGTGCCAATCGCAATCTAAGTGACGGTTCTGGTGCCGCTCTCAGTCTCAGCTCCGGAGTTGTACCGCTGCCAGTCCCAGAATTCTTTCGAGGCTGGTCCCTGTGTTGTTGCTGGTATCAGTCTTGGTCCCAGTAACCAGTCCTGTATGGGTACCTGTCTCGAGGCTGGTTCTGTTTTCAGTCTTGGTCTCACTCACATTCACGGAGTGTTTCTGGTCCCAGCGCTGGTTTCGTTGCCGGTGCTGGTCCCAGTTTGCTCGTAGTTCCAATCTCAGTCTCAAAGCTGGTTCTGGTACCGCTCTCAGTCTCAGCCTCAGAGTTGTACCGCTCCCAGTCCCAGAATTCTTTCGAGGCTTGTCCCAGTGTTGTTGCTGGTATCAGTCTTTGTCCCAGAAACCAGTCCTGTATGGGTACCAGTCTCGGTGCTGGTTCTGTTTTCATTCTTGGTCTCCGTCACATTCACAGAGTATTTATGGTCCCAGATATGGTTCCTGTGCCAGTGCTGGTCCCAGAGTACTATTAGTGCCAATCTCAGTCTTGGTACTGGTTCTGGTCCCTGTGCTGGTCCCAAAGCGCTCAAAGGGCCAATCTCCGTCTCGGTGCTGGTTCGGATGCCGGTGCTGGTCTTGGAGTGGTCATAGTGCCAATCTCATTCTCAGTGCTGGTTCTGGTGCTGGTCCCAGAGTGCTCATAGTGCCAATTTGAGTCTCAGTGCGGGTCCCGGTGCCGGTACTGGTCCCAGAGAGTTCATAATGCCGATCTAATTCTATGTGCGGGTTCAGGTGCTGGTCCCAGAGTGCTCATAGTGGCACTCTCAGTCTTGGTGCTAGTACTGGTGCTGGTCCCAGAGTGCTCATAGTGCCAATCTCAGTCTCGGTGCTGGTTCCGGTGCCGGTGCTGGTTTCACAGAGCTCATAGTTCTAATCTCAGTCTGAGTGCTGGTTCGGATGTCGGTGCTGGTCCAGGAGTGGTCATACAGCCTATCTCAATCTCGGTGCTGGTTCTGGTGCCGGTGCTGGTCCCAAAGTGCTCATAGTTCCAATCTCAGTCTCGGTGTTGGTTGTCGTGCTGGTCCCAGAGTTCTCATAGTGCCCATCACAGTCTCGTTGCTTGTTCCGGTGCCAGTGCTGGTCCCAGAGTGCTATTAGTGCCAATCTCATTCTTGGTACTGGTTCTGGTTTTTCTGCTGGTCCCAAAGTGCTCATAGTTCCAATCTCAGTCGCAGTGCTGGGTCTGGTGCTGGTTCCAGTGTGCTCATAGTGCCAATCTCAGTCTCGTTGCTTGTTCTGGTGCCGGAACTGGTCCCAGAATGCTCATACTGCCAATCTCAGTCTTAGTGCTGGTTCAGGTGCTGGTCCCAGAGTGCTCAGAGTGCCAATCTCAGTCTTGGTGCTGGTTCTAGTGCCTCTGCTGGTCTCAGAGTGCTCCAAGTTCCAATCTCAATCTAGGTGCTGGTTCTGGTGCCGCTCTCAGTCTCAGCCCCGGAGTTGTACCGCTCCCAGTCCCAGAATTCTTTTGAGGCTGGTCCCTGTGTTGTTGCTGGTATCAATCTTTGTCCCAGTAACCAGTCCTGTATGGGTGCCAGTCTCAGTGCTGGTTCTGTTTTCATTCTTGGTCTCTGTCACATTCACAGAGTATTTATGATCCCAGAGCTGGTTCCGGTGCCAGTGCTGGTCCCAGAGTGCTATTAGTGCCAATCTCAATCTCAGTGCTGGGTCTGGTGCAGGTCCCAGAGTGCTCATAGTGCCAATCTCAGTCTCAATGCTGATCCCAATGACAATGCTGGTCACGGAGTGGTATTAGTGCCAATCTCAATCTTGGTACTGGTTCTGGTTCTGGAGCTGGTCCCAAAGTGCTCATAGTGCCAATCTCCGTCTTGGTGCTGGTTCAGATGCCGGTGCTGGTCCGGGAGTTCTCATAGTGCCAATCTCAGTCTCAGTGCTGGGTCTGGTGCTGGTCCCAGAGTGCTCATAGTGCCAATTTCCGTCTCGGTGCAGATTACGGTGCTGGTGCTGGTCCCGGAGTGGTCATAGTGCCAATCTCAATCTCAGTGCTGGTTCTGGTGCTGGTCCCAAAGTGCTCATAATGCCAATCTCACTCTCGGCGCTGGTTCCAATGCCGGTGCTGGTCCCAGAGTGCTCATAGTGCCAATCTCAGTCTCAAAGCTGGTTCCGAAGCCAGTGCAGGACTTAGAGTGGTCATAGTGCCAATCTCAGTCTCAGTGCTGCTTCTGGTACCGGTGCTGGTCCCAGAGTGCTCTTAGTCCCATTCTGAGTCTTGGTGCTGGTTCTTGTTCCGATGCTGGTCCCAGAGTTCTCGTTGTGCCAATCTCAGTCTCAGTACTGGTCCCAATGCAAGTGCTTGTCCCAGAGATTTCATAATGCCAATCTCAGTCTTAGTGTTCGTTCTGGTGCTCGTCCCAGAGTGCTCATAGTGCCAATCTCCGTATCAGTGCTGGTCCCGGTGCCGGTGCTGGTCCCAGAGTGCTCATAGTTCCAATCTAAGTCTCAATGCTGGTTCTGTTGCTCATCCCAGAGTGCTAATAGTGCCAATCTCAGTCTCGGTGCTGGTTCGGATGCAGGTGCTGGCCCCACAGAGCTCATAGTGCCAATCTCAGTGAAGGTACCGGTTCTAGTGCTGGTCCCAGAGTGCTCATAGTGGCAATTTCAGTCTCGGTGCTTTTGCCGGTGCTGGTCTCAGAGTGCTCCAAGTGCCAATCTCAGTCTCGGTGCTGGTTCTGGTGCCACTCTCAGCCTCAGTCACGGAGTTGTGCTGCTCCCATTCCCAGAATTCTTTCGAGGCTTGTCCCAGTGTTGTTGCTGGTATCAGTGTTGGTCCCAGTGCCAGTCCTGTATGGGTACTAGTCACCGTGCTGTTTCTGTTTTCAGTCCTGGTCTCAGTCACATTCTCAGAATGGTTCTGGGACCAGAGCTGGTTTCGGTGCCAGTGCTGGACGCATAGTGCTCATAGTGCCATTCTGAATCTCGGTGCTTGTACTGGTGCTGGTCCCAGAGTGCTCATATTTCGAATCTCAGTGTGAGCGCTATTTCGGATGTCAGTGCTGGTCCAGGAGTGGTCATAGTGCCAATCTCAGTCTCGGTGCTGGATTCTGGTGCCGGTGATAGTCCCAGAGTGCTCATAGTTCCAATCTCAGTCTCAGTGCTGCTTGTGGTGCTGGTCCCAGAGTTCTCATAATGCCAATCACAGTCTCTTTGCTTATTCCGATGCCGGAGCTGTTCCCAAAGTGCTCATAGTGCCAATCTCAGTCTCGGTGCTGGTTCTTGTGCCTCTGCTGGTTTCAATGTGCTCCAAGTGCCAATCTCAGTCTAGGTGCTGGTTCTGGTGCCGCACTCAGTCTCAGCCCCGGAGTTGTACCGCTCCCAGTAACAGAATTCTTTCGAGCTGGTCCCAGTGTGGTTGCTGGTATCAGTATTGGTCCCAGTAACCAGTTCAGTATGGGTACCAGTCTCAATGCTTGTTCTGTTTTCAGGCTTGGTCTCAGTCACATTCACAGAGTGTTTCTGGTCCCAGAGTTTGTTCCGGTGCCAGTGCTGGTCCCAGAGTGCTCATAGTGCCAATCTCAGTCTCGGCGCTGGTACCGGTTCCGGTGCTGGTCCAGGAGTTCTCATTGTGGCAATCTTACTCTCATTGCTGGTCCCCTTGCCGGTGCTGGTCCCAGAGAGTTCATAATGCCAATCTCAGTCTAAGTGCGGGTTCAGGTGCTGCTCTCATTCTCAGCCTCGGAGTTGTGCCGCTCCCAGTCCCAGAATTCTCCTGTGGCTGGTCCCAGTGTTGGTGCTAGTCTCAGTCTTGGTCCCAGCGCCATTCCTATATGGATACCAGTCTCGGTGCTGGTTCTGCCTTCAGTATTGGTCTCAGTCCCATTCCCAGAGAGGTTCTGGTTCCAGAGCTGTTTCCGGTGCCAGTGCTGGTCCCGGAGTGCTCATAGTGAAAATCTCAGTCTCGGCGCTGGTTCCGGTGCGGGGCTGCTCCCAGAGTGCTCGTGATGCCAATCTAAGTCTCAGTGCTGGTTCTGGTGCTCGTCCCGGAGTGCTCATAATGCAAATCTCAATCTCAGTGCGGGTTCTGGGGCTGGTCCCAAAGTGCTCATAATGCCAATCTCAGTCTCGGTGCTTGTGCCGGTGCTGGTCTCAGAGTGTTCCAAGTGCCAATCTCAGTGTCGGTGCTGGTTCTGGTGCCACTCTCTGCCTCAGTCCCGGAGTTGTGCTACTTCCATTCCCAGAATTCTTTCGAGGCTGGTGCCAGTGTTTTTACTGGTATCAGTCTTGGTCCCAATGCCAGTCCTGTATGGTTACCAGTCACCGTGCTGTTTCTGTTTTCAGTCCAGGTCTCAGTCAGATTCTCAGAATGGTTCTGGGACCAGAGCTGGTTTCAGTTCCAGTGCTGGACGCAGAGTGCTCATAGTGCCATTCTCAGTCTCGGTGCTTGTACTGGTGCTGGTCCCAGAGTGCTCATAGTGCCTATCTCAGTCTCGGTGCTGGTTCTAGTGCCTGTGCTGGACTCAGAGTGCTCCAAATGCCAATCTCAGTCTAGGTGCTGGTTCTGGTGCCGCTCTCAGTCTCAGCTCCGGAGTTATACCACTCCCAGTCCCAGAATTCTTTCGAGGCTGGTCCCACTGTAATTGCTGGTAGCAGTCTTTGTCCCAGTAACCAGTTCTGTATGGGTACCAGTCTCGGTGCTGGTTCTGTTTTCATTCTTGGTCTCTGTCACATTCACAGAGTATTTATGGTCCCAGAGCAGATTCCGGTGCCAGTGCTGGTCCCAGAGTGCTCATAGTGCCAATCTCAATCTCAGTGCAGAATCCCATGACGGTGCTCGTCCCGGAGTGCTATTAGTGCCAATCTCAGTCTCAGTGCTCGTTCTGGTGCTGGTCCCAGAATGCTCGTAGTTCCAATCTCAGTCTCAAAGCTGGTTCCGAAGCCAGTGCTGGACCTGGAGTGGTCATAGTGCCAATCTTAGTCTCAGTGCTGCTTCTGGTGCCGGTGTTGGTCCCAGAGTGCTCATAGTGCCAATCTGAGTCTTGGTGCTGGTTCTGGTTCCGGTGCTGGTCCCAGAGTGCTCATAGTTCCTATCTCAGTCTCAGTGCTGGTTGTGGTGCTGCTCCCAGAGTTCTCAAAGTGCAAATCACAGCCTCGTTGCTTGTTCCGGTGGTTGAATTGGACCCAGAGTGCTCATACTGCCAATCTCAATCTCCGTGCTGGTTCAGGAGCTGGTCCCAGACTGCTCATAGCGCCAATCTCAGTCTCGGTGATGGTTCCGGTGCCGGTGCTGGTCCCAGACTGCTCGTAGTTCCAATCTCAGTCTCAAATCAGGTTCTGGTGCAGCTCTCAGTCTCAGCTCCGGAGTTATACCACTCCCAGTCCCAGAATTCTTTCAGGATGGTCCCAGTGTTGTTGCTGGTATCAGTCTTTGTCCCAGTAACCAGTCCTGTATGGGTACCAGTCTCGGTGCTGGTTCTGTTTTCATTCTTGGTCTCTGTCACATTTACAGAGTATTTATTGTTCCAGAGCTGGTTCCGGTGCCAGTGCTGGTCCCAGAGTGCTCATAGTACCAATCTCCGTCTTGGGGCAGATTCCGGTGCCGGTGCTGGTCCCGGAGTGGTCATAGTGCCAATCTCAGTCTCAGTGCTGGTTCTGGTGCTGGTCCCAGAGTGCTCATAGTGCCAATCTGAGTCTTGGTGCTGCTTCTGGTTCCGGTGCTGGTCCCAGAGTTCTCATTGTGCCAATCTCAGTCTCAGTGCTAGTCCCGGTGCCGGTGCTGGTCCCAGAGAGTTCATAATGCCAATCTCAGTCTAAGTGCGGGTTCAGGTGCTGCTCCCAGAGTGCTCATAGCGCCAATCACAGTCTCGGTGCTGGTTCTGGTTCCGCTCTCATTCTCAGCCCCGGAGTTGTGCCGCTCCCAGTCCCAGAATACTCCCCTGGCTGGTCCCAGTGTTGGTGCTAGTCTCAGTCTTGGTCCCAGCGCCATTCCTATATGGGTACCAGTCTCGGTGCTGGTTCTGCTTTCAGTATTGGTCTCAGTCCCATTCCCAGAGTGGTTCTGGCTCCAGAGCTGGTTCCGGTGCCAGTGCTGGTCCCGGAGTGCTCATAGTGAAAATATCCGTCTCGGCGCTGGTTCTGGTGCCGGTGCTGCTCCCAGAGTGCTCGTGGTTCCAATCTACGTATCAGTGCTGGTTCTGGTGCTTGTCCCGGAGTGCTCATAATGCTAATCTCAGTCTCAGTGCTGGTTCTTGTGCTGGTCCCAGAGTGCACATAGTGCCAATCTCAGTCTCGGTGCTGGTTCCGGTGCAGGTGCTGGTCCCAGAGTGCTCATAGTTGCAGTCTCAGTCTCAGTGCTGGTTCTGGTGCTGGTCCCAGAGTGCTCATAGTGCCAATCTCAGTCTCGGTGTTTGTGCCGGTGCTGGTCTCAGAGTGCTCCAAGTGCCAATCTCAGTCTCGCTGCTGGTTCTGGTGCCGCTCTCAGTCTCAGTCCCGGAGTTGTGCTGCTCCCAGTCCCAGAATTGTTTCGAGCCTGGTCCCAGTGTTGTTGCTGGTAGCCGTGTTGGTCCCAGTGCCAGTCCTGTATGGGTAGCAGTCACCGTGCTCTTTCGGTTTTCAGTCCTGGTCTCAGTGACGTTCTCAGAATGGTTCTGGTACCAGAGCTGGTTTCAGTGCCAGTGCTGGACGCAGAGTGCTCATAGTGCCATTCTCAGTCTCGGTGCTTGTACTGGTGCTGGTCCCAGAGTGCTCATAGTGCCAATCTCAGTCTCGGTGCTGGTTCGGATGTTGGTGCTGGTCCAGGAGTGGTCATACTTCCAATCTCAGTCTCGGTGCTGGTTCTGGTGCCGGTGCTGGTCCCAAAGTGCTCATAGTTCCAATCTCAGTCTCGGTGTTGGTTGTCGTGCTGGTCCCAGAGTTCTCATAGTGCCAATCACAGTCTCGTTGCTTGTTTCGGTGCCAGTGGTGGTCCCAGAGTGCTATTAGTGCCAATCTCAGTCTTGGTACTGGTTCTGGTTTTTGTGCTGGTCCCAAAGTGCTCATAGTTCCAATCTCAGTCGCAGTGCTGGGTCTGGTGCTGGTCCCAGTGTTCTCATAGTGCCAATCTCCGTCTCGGTGCAGATTCCAGTGCCGGTGCTGGTCCCGGAGTGGTCATAGTGCCAATCTCAGTCTCAGTGCTGGTTCTGGTGCTGGTCCCAGAGTGCTCATAGTGCCAATCTGAGTCTTGGTGCAGCTTCTGGTATCGGTGCTGGTCCCACAGAGCTCATTATGCCAATCTCATTCTAAGTGCATGTTCAGGTGCTGTTCCCAGAGTGCTCATAGCGCCAATCTCAGTCTCGGTGCTGGTTCTGGTGCCGCTCTCATTCTCAGCTTCGGAGTTGTGCCTTGGAGTTGTACCGCTCCCAGTCCCAGAATTCTCCCGTGGCTGGTCCCAGTGTTGGTGCTAGTCTCAGTCTTGGTCCCAGCGCCATTCCTATATGGGTACCAGTCTCGGTGCTGGTTCTGCTTTCAGTATTGGTCTAAGTCCAATTCCCTGAGTGGTTCTGGTTCCAGAGCTGGTTCCGGTGCCAGTGCTGGTCCCGGAGTGCTCATAGTGAAAATCTCAGTCTCGGCGCTGGTTCTGTTGCCGGTGCGGCTCCCAGAGTGCTCGTGGTTCCAATCTAAGTCTCAATGCTGGTTCTGGTGCTCGTCCCGGAGTGCTCATAATGCCAATCTCAGTCTCAGTGCTGGTTCTTGTGCTGGTCCCAGAGTGCTCATACTGCCAATCTCAGTCTCAGTGCTGGTTCCGGTGCAGGTGCTGGTCCCAGAGTGCTCATAGTTGCAGTCGCAGTCTCAGTGCTGGTTCCGGTGCTGGTCCCAGAATGCTCACAGCGCCAATATCAATCTCGGTGTTTGTGCCGGTGCTGGTCTCAGAGTGCTCCAAATGACAATCTCAGTCTCGGTGCTGGTTCTGGTGCCGCTCTCAGTCTCAGTCCCGGAGTTGTGCTGCTCCCAGTCCCAGAATTGTTTCGAGCCTGGTCCCAGTGTTGTTGCTGGTATCAGTGTTGGTCCCAGTACCAGTCCTGTATGGGTAGCAGTCACCGTGCTCTTTCGGTTTTCAGTCCTGGTCTCAGTGATATTCTCAGAATGGTTCAGGGACCAGAGCTGGTTTCGATGCCAGTGCTGGTCCCAGAGTGCTCATAGTGCCATTCTCAGTCTCGGTGCTTGTACTGGTGCTGGTCCCAGAGTGCTCATAGTGCCAATCTCAGTCTCGGTGCTGGTTCCGGTGCCGGTGCTGCTCTCACAGTGCTCATAGTTCCAATCTCAGGCTGAGTGCTGGTTCGGATATCGGTGCTGGTCCAGGAGTGGTCATAGTGCCAATCTCAGTCTCGGTGCTGGTTCTGGTGCCGGGGCTGGTCCCAGAGTGCTCATAGTTCCAATCGCAGGCTCAGTGTTGGTTGTGGTGCTGGTCCCAGTGTGCTCATAGTGCCAATCTCCGTCTCGGTGCAGATTCCGGTGCCGGTGCTGGTCCCGGAGTGGTCATAGTGCCAATCTCAGTCTCAGTGCTGGTTCTGGTGCTGGTCCTAGAGTGCTTATAGTGCCAATCTGATTCTTGGTGCTGCTTCTGATTCCGGTGCTGGTCCCACAGTGCTCATTGTGCCAATCTCAGTCTCAGTGCTTGTCCCGGTGCTGGTGCTGGTCCCAGAGAGTTCATAATGCCAATCTCAGTGTAAATGCGGGTTCAGGTGCTGCTCCCAGAGTGCTCATAGCGCCAATCTCAGACTCGGTGCTGGTTCTGGTGCCGCTCTCATTCTCAGCTTCGGAGTTGTGCCTTGGAGTTGTACCGCTCCCAGTCCCAGAATTCTCTCGTGGCTGGTCCCAGTGTTGGTGTTAGTCTCAGTCTTGGTCCCAGCGCCATTCCTACATGGGTACCAGTCTCAGGGCTGGTTCTGCTGCCAGTATTGGTCTCAGTCCCATTCCCAGAGTGGTTCTGGTCCCAGAGCTGGTTCCAGTGCCAGTGCTGGTGCCGGAGTGCTCATAGTGAAAATCTCAGTCTCTGCGCTGGTTCCGGTGCCGGTGCTGGTCCCAGAGTGCTCGTGGTTCCAATCTAAGTCTCAGTGCTGGTTATGGTGCACGTCCCGGACTGATCATAAAGCCAATCTCAGTGTCAGTGCTGGTTTTCTGCTGGTCCCAGAGTGCTCATAGTGCCAATCTCAGTCTCGGTGCTAGTTCTGGTGCAGGTGCGGGTCCCAGAGTGCTCATATTTACAGTCTCAGTCTCAGTGCTGGTTGTGGTGCTGGTCCCAGAGTTCTCATCGTGCCAATCACAGTCTCGTTTCTTGTTCCGGTGCCGGAGCTGGTCCCAGAGTGCTCATACAGCCAATCTCAGTTTCAGTGCTGGTTCTGGTGCTGGTCCCAGCGTGCTCATAGTGCCAATCTCAGTCTCGGTGCTGGTTCAGGTGCCGGTGCTGGTCCCAGAGTTCTCATTGTGCCAATCTCAGTCTCAGTGCTAGTCCCGGTGCCGGTGCTGGTCCCAGAATGCTCATAATGCCAATCTCAGTCTAAGTGCGGGTTCAGGTGCTGGTCCCAGAGTGCTCATAGCGGCAATCTTAGTCTCGGTGCTGGTTCTGGTTACGCTCTCATTCTCAGCCCCGAAGTTGTGCCGCTCCCAGTCCCAGAAAACTCCCGTGGCTGGTCCCAGTGTTGGTGCTAGTCTCAGTCTTGGTCCCAGTGCCATTCCTATATTGGTACCAGTCTCGGTGCTGGTTCTGCTTTCAGTATTGGTCTCAGTCCCATTCCCAGAGTGGTTTTGGTCCCAGAGCTGGTTCCGGTGCCAGTGCTGGTCCCGGAGTGCTCATAGTGAAAATCTCAGTCTCGGCGCTGGTTCCGGTGCGGGGCTGCTCCCAGAGTGCTCGTGGTTCCAATCTAAGTCTCACTGCTGGTTCTGGTGCTCGTACCGGAGTGCTCATAATGCCAATCTCAGTCTCAGTGCTGGTTCTTGTGCTGGTCCCAGAGTGCTCACTGTGCCAATCTCAGTCTCAGTGCTGGTCCCGGTGATGGTGCTGGTCCCAGAGAGTTCATAATGCCAATCTCAGTGTAAATGCGGGTTCAGGTGCTGCTCCCAGAGTGTTCATAGCGCCAATCTCAGTCTCGGTGCTGGTTCTGGTGCCGCTCTTACTCGCAGCTTCGGAGTTGTGCCTTGGAGTTGTACCGCTCCCAGTCTCAGAATTCTATCGTGGCTGGTCCCAGTGTTGGTGCTAGTCTCAGTCTTGGTCCCAGCGCCATTCCTATATGGGTACCAGTCTCGGTGCTGGTTCTGCTTTCAGTATTGGTCTCAGTCCCATTCCCAGAGTGGTTCTGGCTCCAGAGCTGGTTCCGGTGCCAGTGCTGGTCCCGGAGTGCTCATAGTGAAAATCTCAGTCTTGGCGCTGGTTCTGGTGCCAGTGCTGCTCCCAGAGTGCTCGTGGTTCCAATCTACGTATCAGTGCTGGTTCTGGTGCTCGTCCCCAGTGCTCATAATGCTAATCTCAGTCTCAGTGCTGGTTCTTGTGCTGGTTCCAGAGTGCTCATAGTTGCAGTCTCAGTCTCAGTGCTGGTTCTGGTGCTGGTCCCAGAGTGCTCATAGTGCCAATCTCAGTCTCGGTGTTTGTGCCGCTGCTGGTCTCAGAGTGTTCCAAGTGCCAATCTCAGTCTCGCTGCTGGTTCTGGTGCCGCTCTCAGTCTCAGTCCCAAAGTTGTGCTGCTCCGAGTCCCAGAATTGTTTCGAGCCTGGTCCCAGTGTTGTTGCTGGTAGCCGTGTTGGTCCCAGTGCCAGTCCTGTATGGGTAGCAGTCACCGTGCTCTTCGGTTTTCAATCCTGGTCTCAGTGACGTTCTCAGAATGGTTCTGGGACCAGAGCTGGTTTCGGTGCCAGTGCTGGACGCAGAGTGCTCATAGTGCCATTCTCAGTCTCGGTGCTTGTACTGGTGCTGGTCCCAGAGTGCTCATAGTGCCAATCTCAGTCTCGGTGCTGGTTCGGATGTTGGTGCTGGTCCAGGAGTGGTCATACTTCCAATCTCAGTCTCGGTGCTGGTTCTGGTGCCGGTGCTGGTCCCAAAGTGCTCATAGTTCCAATCTCAGTCTCAGTGTTGGTTGTCGTGCTGGTCCCAGAGTTCTCATAGTGCCAATCACAGTCTCGTTGCTTGTTCCGGTGCCAGTGGTGGTCCCAGAGTGCTATTAGTGCCAATCTCAGTATTGGTACTGGTTCTGGTTTTTGTGCTGGTCCCAAAGAGCTCATAGTTCCAATCTCAGTCTCAGTCCTGGTTCTTGTGCTGGTCCCAGAGTGCTCATAGTGCCAATCTCAGTCTCGGTGCTGGTTCTGGTGCAGGTGCTGGTCCCAGACTGTTCATAGTTGCAGTCTCAGTCTTAGTGCTAATTCTGGTGCTGGTCCCAGAGTGCTCATTGCACCAATCTCAGTCTCAATGCTGGTTCTGGTGCCGCTCTCAGTCTCAGTCCCGGAGTTGTGCTGCTCCCAGTCCCAGAATTGTTTCGAGGCTGGTCCCAGTGTTGTTGCTGGTATCAGTGTTGGTCCCAGTGCCAGTCCTGTATGGGTACCAGTCACCGTGCTGTTTCTGTTTTCAGTCATGATCTCAGTGACATTCTCAGAATGGTTCTGGTCCCAGAACTGGTTCCGGTGCCAGTGCTGGTCCCGGAGTGCTCATAGTGAAAATCTCAGTCTCGGCGCTGGCTCCGGTGCTGGTGCTGGTCCCAGAGTGCTCGTGGTTCCAATCTACGTATCAGTGCTGGTTATGGTGCAAGTCCCGGACTGCTCATAATGCCAATCTCAGCGTCAGCGCTGGTTTTGTGCTGGTCCCAGAGTGCTCATAGTGCCAATCTCAGTCTCGGTGCTGGTTGTGGTGCTGATCCCAGAGTTCTCATAGTGCCAGTCACAGCCTCGTTGCTTGTTCCGGTGCCAGAGCTGGTCCCAGAATGCTCATACTGCCAATCTCAATCTCCGTGCTGGTTCAGGTGCTGGTCCCAGACTGCTCATAGTGCAAATCTCAGTCTCGGTGCTGGTTCTAGTGCCTGTGCTGGTCTCAGAGTGCTCCAAGTGCCAATCTCAGTCTAGGTGCTGGTTCTGGTGCCCCTCTCTGTGTCAGCCATGGAGTTATACCGCTCCCAGTTTCAGAATTCTTTCGAGGCTGGTCCCAGTGTGGTTGCTGGTATCAGTCTTGGTCCCAGTAAACAGTTCTGTATGGGTACCAGTCTCGATGCTGGTTCTGTTTTCAGTCTTGGTCTCAGTCACATTCACAGAGTGTTTCTGCTCCCAGAGATGGTTCCGGTGCCAGTGCTGGTCCCAGAGTGCTCATAGTGCCAATCTCTGTCTCGGCGGTGGTTCCGATGCCGGTGCTGGTCCCAGAGTGCTCTTAGTTCCAATCTCAGTCTTGGTACTGGTTATGGTTACGGTGCTGGTCCCAAAGTGCTCACAGTGCCAATCTCAGTCTCGGTGCTGGTTCGGATGCCGGTGCTGGTTTCGGAGTGCTAATAGTGCCAATCTCAGTCTCAGTGCTGGCTCTGGTGTTGGTCCCAGAGTGCTCATAGTGCCAATCTCAGTGTGAGTGCTGGTTCTGGTGACGGTGCTGGTCCCGGAGTGGTCATAGTGCGAATCTCAGTCTCAGTGCTGGTTCAGGTGCTGGTCCCAGACTGCTCAGAGTGCCAATCTCAGTCTCGGTGCTGGTTCTAGTGCCTGCGCTGGTCTCAGAGTGCACCAAGTGCCAATTTCAATCTCGGTGCTGGTTCTGGTGCCGCTCTCTGTCTCAGCCTGGGAGTTGTACCGCTCCCAGTCCCAGAATTCTTTCAAGGCTACTCCCTGTGGTGTTGCTTGTCTCAGTCTTGGTCCCAGAAAACAGTTCTGTATGGGTACCAATCTCGATTCTGGTTCTGTTTTCAGTCTTCGTCTCAGTAAAATTCACAGAGTGTTTCTGGTCCCAGAGTTGGTTCCGGTGCCAGTGCTGGTCCCAGAGTGCTCATAGTGCCATTCTCAGTATCGGTGCTGGTCCCGGTGCAGGTGCCTGTCCCAGAGTGCTCACAGTGCCAATCTCAGTCTCGGTACTGGTTCTGGTGCTGCTCTCAGTCTCAGTCATGGAGTTGTGCCTCTCCCAGTCCCAGCATTGTTTCGAGGCTGGTCCCAGTGTTGTTGCTGGTATCAGTTTTGGTCCCAGTGCCAGTCCTGTATGGGTACCAATCACCGTGCTCTTTCTGTTTTCAGTACTGGTCTCAGTAACATACTCAGAATGGTTCTGAGACCAGAGCTGGTGTCGGAGCCAGTGCTGGTCCCAGAGTGCTCATAATGCCAATCTCAGTCTCGGTGCAGATTCCGGTGCCACTGCTGGTCCCAGAGTGCTCAGAGTGTCAATCTCTTTCTCGGTGCTGGTTTCAGTGCCGGTGCTGGCACCGAAGTGCTCATAGTGCCAATCTCAGTCACAGTGCTGGGTGTGGTGCTGCTCCCGGAGTGTTCATAGTGCCAATCTCAGTCTCAGTTCAGGTACTGGTGCTGGACCCAGAGTGCTCATAGTGCCAATCTCAGTCTCGGTGCTGGTTCTGGTGCCGGCGCTCGCCTCAGAGTGCTCATAGTGCCAATCTAGGTCTCGGTGCTGGTTCTGGTGCTCATTGCAGTGTGCGCATAATGCCAATCTCTGTCTCAGTGCTGGTTCCAGTGCTGGTGCAGGTGCAAGAGTGCTCAAAGTTCTAATCTCAGTCTCAGTGCTGGTTCTGGTTCTGGTCCCAGAGTGCTCATAGTGCCAATCTCAGTGTCAGTGCAAGTTCAGGTGCTGGTCCCAGACTGCTCATAGTGCCAAACTCAGTTACGGTGCTGGTTCTAGTCCCTGTGCTGGTCTCAGAGTGCTGCAAGTTCCAATCTCAGTCTAGGTGCCGCTATCAGTCTCAGCCCCGGAGTTGTACCGCTCCCAGTCCCAGAATTCTTTCGAGGCTGGTCCCACTGTTGTTGATGGTATCAGTCTTTGTCCCAGTAACCAGTTCTGTATGGGTACCAGTCTTGATGTCTGGTTCTGTTTTCAGTCTTGGTCTTAGTCACTTTTACAGAATGTTTCTGGTCCCAGAGCTGGTTCCGATGCCAGTGCTGGTCCCAGAGTGCTCATAGTGCCAATCTCAGTCTCGGCGCTGGTTCCGGTGCCGGTGCTGGTCCCAGAGTGCTCGTAGTTCCAATCCCAGTCTCAAAGCTGGTTCCGAAGCCAGTGCAGGTCCCAGAGTGGTCATAGTGGCAATCTGAGTCTTGGTGCTGGTTCTGGTTCCGGTGCTGGTCTCAGAGTTCTCATTGCGCCAATCTCAGTGTCAGTGCTGGTTCCGGTACCGGTGCCGGTCCCAAAGATTTCATAATGCCAATCTCAGTCTCAGTGCAGGTTCAGGTGCTGGTCCAAGAGTGCTCATATTGCCAATCTCAGTCTCGGTGCTGAATACAATGACGGTGCTGGTCCCGCAGTGCTATTAGTGCCAATCTCAGTCTTGGTACTAGTTCTGCTTCTGGTGCTGGTCTCAAAGTGCTCATAGTGCCAATCTCCGTCTCGGTGCTGGTTCGGATGCCGGTGCTGGTCCCGGAGTGCTCATAGTGCCAATCTCAGTCACAGTGCTGGGTCTGGTGCTGGTCCAAGAGTGCTCATAATGCCAATCTCAGACTCAGTAGGGGTCCCGGTGCCAGTGCTGGTCCCAGAGTGCTCATAGTGCCAATCGGTTTTTCGGTGCTGGTTCCGGTGCCTGTGCTGGTCCCACAGTGCTCATAGTGCCAATGTCAGTGTGAGTGCTGGTTCGCATGTCGGTGGTGGTCCAGGAGTGGTCATAGTGCCAATCTCAGTCTCGGGGCTGGTTCTGGTGTCGTCCCAGAGTGCTCATACTGCCAATCTCAGTCTCAGTGCTGGTTCAGTACTGCTCCCAGACTGCTCATAGTGACAATCTCAGTCTAGTTGCTGGTTCTAGTGCCGGTGCTGGTCTCAGAGTGCTCATAGTGCCAAACTCAGTCTCGGCGGTGGTTCCGGTGCTGGTGCTGGTCCCAGAGTGCTCGTAGTTCCAATCTCAGTCTCAGTGCTGGTTCTGGTGCCGCTCTCAGTCTCAGTGCCGGAGTTGTACCACTCCCAGTCCCAGAATTCTCCCGTGGCTGGTCCCAGTGTTGGTGCAAGTCTCAATCTTGGTCCCAGTAACCAGTCCTGTTTGGGTACCAGTCTCGGTGCTGGTTCTGCTTTCATTCTTGGTCTCTGTCACATTCACAGAGTATTTATGTTCCCAGAGCAGATTACGGTGCCAGTGCTGTTCCCAGAGTGCTCATAGTGCCAATCTCAGTCTCAGTGCTGGTTCTGGTGCTGGTCCCAGAATGCTCGTACTTCCAATCTCAGTCTCAAAGCTGGTTCCGAAGCCAGTGCTGGACCTGGAGTGGTCATAGTGCCAATCTCAGTCTCAGTGCTGCTTCTGGTGCCGGTGTTCGTCCCAGAGTGCTCATAGTGCCAATCTGAGTCTTGGTGCTGGTTCTGGTTTCGGTGCTGGTCCCAGAGTTCTCATTGAGCCAATCTCAGTCTCAGTACTGGTCTTGGTGCCGGTGCTGGTCCCAGAGTGTTCATAATGCCATTCTTAGTCTAAGTGCTGGTTCTGGTGCTCGTCTCAGAGTACTCATAGTGCCAATCTCAGTCTCAGTGCTGGTCCCGGTGCCAGTGCTGGTCCCAGAGTACTCATAGTGGCTATATCAGTCTCGGTGCTGGTTCAGATGCTGGTGCTGGTCCTGGAGTGCTCATAGTGCCAATCTCAGTCTCAGTGCAGGCTCTGGTGCTGGTCAGAAAGTGCTCATAGTGCCAATCTCAGTCTCGGTGCAGGTACCGGTTCCAGTGCTGGTCCAGGAGTGCTCATAGTTCCAATTTCAATCTCGGTGCTGGTTCCGGTGCCTGTGCTGGTCCCACAGTGCTCATAGTGCCAATCTCGTTTGAGTGGTGGTTCGCATGTCGGTGCTGGTCCAGGAGTGGTCATAGTACCAATCACAGTCTCGTTGCTTGTTCCGGTGCCGGAGCTTGTCCCAGAGTGCTCATACTGCCAATCTCAGTCTCGGTGCTTGTGCCGGTGCTGGTCTCAGAGTGCTCCAAGGTCCAATCTCAGTCTCGGTGCTGGTTCTGGTGCCACTCTCAGCCTCAGTCTTGGAGTTGTGCTGCTCCCATTCCCAGAATTCTTTCGAGGCTGGTCCCAGTGTTGTTGCTGGTATCAGTGTTGGTCCCAGTGCCTGCCCTGTATGGGTACCAATCACCGTGCTGTTTCTGTTTTCAGTCCTGGTCTCAGTCACATTCTCAGAATCGTTCAGGGACCAGAGCTGGTTTCGGTGCCAGTGCTGGACGCAGAGCGCTCATAGTGCCATTCTCAGTCTTGGTGCTTGTACTGGTGCTGGTCCCAGAGTGCTCATAGTGCCAATCTCAGTCTCGGTGCAGATTCTGGTGCCGTTGCTGGTCCCAGAGTGCTTATAGTGCCAATCTCTTTCTCGGTGCTGGTTCTGGTGCCGGTGCTGGTCCCACAGTGCTCATACTGCCAATCTCAGTCTCAGTGCTGGTTGTGGTGCTGGTCCCAGAATGCTCATAGTGCCAATCTCAGTCTCGGTGCTGGTTCTTGTGCCTGTGCTGGTTTCAGAGTGCTCCAAGTGCCAATCTCAGTCTAGGTGCTGGTTCTGGTGTCGCTCTCAGTCTCAGCCCCGGAGTTGTACCACTCCCAGTTTGAGAATTCTTTCGAGACAGGTCCCAGTGTGGTTGCTGGTATCAGTCTTGGTCCCAGTAACCAGTTCTGTATGGGTACCAGTCTCGATGCTGGTTCTGTATTCAGTCTTGGTCTCTGTCACATTCACAGAGTATTTATGGTTTCAGGGCTGGTTCCGGTGCCAGTGCTGGTCCCAGAGTGCTCATAGTGCCAATCTCAGTCTCGGTGCTGAATCGAATGACGGGCCTGGTCCCGGAGGGCTATTAGTGGCAATCTCAGTCTTGGCACTGGCTGTGGTTCCTGTGCTGGTCCCAAAGTGCTCATAGTGCCAATCTCCGTCTCGGTTCTGGTTCGGATGCCGGTGCTGGTCCCGGAGTGGTCATAGTGCGAATCTCATTCTCAGTGCTGGTTCTGGTGCTGGTCCCAAAGTGCTGATAATGACAATCTGAGTCTCAGTGCTGGTTCCGGTGCCGGTGCTGGTCCCAGAGATTTCATAATGCCTATCTCAGTCTAAGTGCGGGTTCAGGTGCTGGTCACAGAGTGCTCATATCGCCAATCTCAGTCTTGGTGCTGGTTCTGCTGCCGCTCTCATTCTCATCCCCGAAGTTGTGCCGCTCCCAGTCCCAGAATTCTCCCGTGTCTGGTCCCAGTTTTGTTGCTGGTATCAGTCTTTGTCCCAGTAACCAGTTCTGTATGCGTACCAGTCTTGATGCTGGTTCTGTTTTCAGTCTTGGTCTCAGTCACATTTACAGAGTTTTTCTGGTCCCAGAGCTGGTTCCGATGCCATTTCTGGTCCCAGAGTGCTCATAGCGCCAATCTCAGTCTCGGTGCTGGTTCTGCTGCCGCTCTCATTCTCAGCCCCGAAGTTGTGCCGCTCCCAGTCCCAGAATTCTCCCGTGGCTGGTCCCAGTGTTGTTGCTGGTATCAGTCTTGGTCTCAGTAACCAGTTCTGTATGGGTACCAGTCTTGATGCTTGTTCTGTTTTCAGTCTTGGTCTCAGTCACATTTACAGAGTTTTTCTGGTCCCAGAGCTGGTTCGGATGCCAGTGCAGGTCCCAGAGTGGTCATAGTGCCAATCTGAGTCTTGGTGCTGGTTCCAGTTCCGGTGCTGGTCTCAGAGTTCTCATTGCGCCAATCTCAGTGTCACTGCTGGTTCCGGTGCCGGTGCTGGTCCCAAAGAGTTCATAATGCCAATCTCAGTCTCAGTGCAGGTTCAGGTGCTGGTCCAAGAGTGCTCATATTGCCAAACTCAGTCCCGGTGCTGACTCCTATTACGGTGCTGGTCCCGGAGTTCTATTAGTGCCAATCTCAGTCTTGGTACTGGTTCTGATTCCGGTGCTGGTCCTAAAGTGCTCACAGTGCCAATCTTTGTCTCGGTGCTGGTTCGGATGACGGTGCTGGTCCCGGAGTGCTGATAGTTCCAATCTCAGTCTCAGTGCTGGGTCTGGTGCTGGTCCCAGAGTGCTCATAGTGCCAATCTCCGTCTCGGTGCAGATTCCAGAGCCGGTGCTGGTCCCCGAGTAGTCAGAGTACCAATCTCAGTCTCAGTGCTGGTTCTGGAGCTGGTGCTGGTCCCAGAGTGCTCATAGTGCCAATCTCAGTCTCAGTACTGGTCCTTGTGCTGGTGCTGGTTCCAGAGAGTTCATAATTCCAATCTCAGTTTATGTGCTGGTTCTGGTGCTCGTCCCAGAGTGCTCATAGTACCAATCTCAGTCTCAGTTCCGGTCCCAGTGCCGGTGCTGTTCCCAGAGTGCTCAGAGTTTTAATCTCAGTCTCGGTGCTGATTCTGGTGACGCTCTCAGTCTCAGCCCCGAAGTTTTGCCGCTCCCAGTCCCAGAATTCTCCCGTGGCTGGTCCCAGTGTTGGTGCTAGTCTCAGTCTTGGTCCCAGCGTCATTCCTATATGGGTACCAGTCTCGGTGCTGGTTCTGCTTTCAGTATTGGTCTCAGTACCATTCCCAGAGTGGTTCTGGTTCCAGAGTTGGTTCCGGTGCCAGTGCTGGTCCCAGAGTGCTCATAGTGCCAATCTCTGTCTCGGCGGTGGTTCCGATGCCGGTGCTGGTCCCAGAGTGCTCTTAGTTCCAATCTCAGTCTTGGTACTGGTTATGGTTCCGGTGCTGGTCCGAAAGTGCTCACAGTGCCAATCTCAGTCTCTTTGCTGGTTCGGATGCCGGTGCTGGTCCCGGAGTGCTCATAGTGCCAATCTCAGTGTGAGTGCTGGTTCTGGTGCCGGTGCTCGTCCCAGAGTGCTCATACTGCCAATCTCAGTGTCAGTGCTGGTTCAGGTGCTGGTCCCAGACTGCTCATAGTGACAATCTCAGTCTAGTTGCTGGATCTAGTGCCTGCGCTGGACTCAGAGTGCTCCAAGTGCCAATCTCAATCTCGGTGCTGGGTCTGGTGCCGCTCTCTGTCTCAGCCTGGGAGTTGTACCGCTCCCAGTCCCAGAATTCTTTCAAGGCTACTCCCTGTGGTGTTGCTTGTCTCAGTCTTGGTCCCAGAAAACAGTTCTGTATGGGTAACAATCTCGATTCTGGTTCTGTTTTCAGTCTTCGTCTCAGTAACATTCACAGAGTGTTTCTGGTCCCAGAGTTGGTTCCGGTGCCAGTGCTGGTCCCAGAGTGCTCATAGTGCCATTCTCAGTATCGGTGCTGGTCCCGGTGCAGGTGCCTGTCCCAGAGTGCTCATAGTTCCCATCTAAGTCTCTGTGCTGGTTCTGGTGCTCATCCCAGAGTGCTCATAGTGCCAGTCTCAGCCAAAGTGCTGGGTCTGGTGCTGTTCCCAGAGTGCTCATAGTGCCAATCACAGTCTCGGTGCTTGTGCCTGTGCTGGCCTCAGAGTGCTCCAAGTTCCGATCTCAGTCTCGGTGCTGGTTCTGGTGCTGCTCTCAGTCTCAGTCATGGAGTTGTGCCTCTCCCAGTCCCAGCATTGTTTCGAGGCTGGTCCCAGTGTTGTTGCTGGTATCAGTTTTGGTCCCAGTGCCAGTCCTGTATGGGTACCAGTCACCGTGCTCTTTCTGTTTTCAGTACTGGTCTCAGTCACATACTCAGAATGGTTCTGAGACCAGAGCTGGTGTCGGAGCCAGTGCTGGTCCCAGAGTGCTCATAGTGCCAATCTCAGTCTCGGTGCAGGTTCTGGTGCCGTTGCTGGTCCCAGAGTGCTCACAGTGCCAATCTCAGTCTCGGTGCTGGTTCCGGTGCCGGTGCTGGTCCTGGATTGCTCATAGTGCCAATCTCAGTCTCAGTGCTGGGTCTGGTGCTGGTCCCAGTGTGCTCATAGTGCCAATCTCCGTCTCGGTGCATATTCCGGTGCCGCTGCTGGTCCCAGAGTGCTCAGAGTGTCAATCTCTTTCTCGGTGCTGGTTTCAGTGCCGGTGCTGGCACCGAAGTGCTCATAGTGCCAATCTCAGTCACAGTGCTGGGTGTCGTGCTGCTCCCGGAGTTTTCATAGTGCCAATCTCAGCTCAGTGCTGGTACTGGTGCTGGACCCAGAGTGCTCATAGTGCCAATCTAGGTCTCGGTGCTGGTTCTGGTGCTCATTGCAGTGTGCGCATAATGCCAATCTCTGTCTCAGTGCTGGTTCCAGTGCTGGTGCAGGTGCAAGAGTGCTCAAAGTTCTAATCTCAGTCTCAGTGCTGGTTCTGGTTCTGGTCCCAGAGTGCTCATAGTGCCAATCTCAGTGTCAGTGCAAGTTCAGGTGCTGGTCCCAGACTGCTCATAGTGCCAAACTCAGTTACGGTGCTGGTTCTAGTCCCTGTGCTGGTCTCAGAGTGCTGCAAGTGCCAATCTCAGTCTAGGTGCCGCTATCAGTCTCAGCCCCGGAGTTGTACCGCTCCCAGTCCCAGAATTCTTTCGAGGCTGGTCCCTGTGTTGTTGATGGTATCAGTCTTTGTCCCAGTAACCAGTTCTGTATGGGTACCAGTCTTGATGCTGGTTCTGTTTTCAGTCTTGCTCTTAGTCACTTTTACAGAATGTTTCTGGTCCCAGAGCTGGTTCCGATGCCAGTGCTGGTCCCAGAGTGCTCATAGTGCCAATCTCAGTCTCGGCGCTGGTTCCGGTGCCGGTGCTGGTCCCAGAGTGCTCGTAGTTCCAATCTCAGTCTCAAAGCTGGTTCCGAAGCCAGTGCAGGTCCCAGAGTGGTCATAGTGGCAATCTGAGTCTTCGTGCTGGTTCTGGTTCCGGTGCTGGTCTCAGAGTTCTCATTGCGCCAATCTCAGTGTCAGTGCTGGTTCCGGTACCGGTGCTGGTCCCAAAGATTTCATAATGCCAATCTCAGTCTCAGTGCAGGTTCAGGTGCTGGTCCAAGAGTGCTCATATTGCCAATCTCAGTCTCGGTGCTGAATACAATGACGGTGCTGGTCCCGCAGTGCTATTAGTGCCAATCTCAGTCTTGGTACTAGTTCTGCTTCCGGTGCTGGTCTCAAAGTGCTCATAGTGCCAATCTCCGTCTCGGTGCTGGTTCGGATGCCGTTGCTGGTCCCGGAGTGCTCATAGTGCCAATCTCAGTCACAGTGCTGGGTCTGGTGCTGGTCCAAGAGTGCTCATAATGCCAATCTCCGTCTCGGTGCAGATTCCGGTGCCGGTCCTGGTCCCGCAGTGGTCATAGTGCCAATCTCAGTCTCATTGCTGGTTCTGGTGCCGGTGCTGGTCACAGAGTGCTCATAGTGCCAATCAGAGTCTTGGTGCTGGTTCTGGTTCCGGTGCTGGTCCCAGAGTTCTCATTGTGCCAATCTCAGACTCAGTACGGGTCCTGGTGCCAGTGCTGGTCCCAGAGTGCTCATAGTGCCAATCGCTTTTTCGGTGCTGGTTCCGGTGCCTGTGCTGGTCCCACAGTGCTCATAGTGCCAATGTCAGTGTGAGTGCTGGTTCGCATGTCGGTGGTGGTCCAGGAGTGGTCATAGTGCCAATCTCAGTCTCGGGGCTGGTTCTGGTGCCGGTGCTCCTCCCAGAGTGCTCATACTGCCAATCTCAGTCTCAGTGCTGGTTCAGTGCTGCTCCCAGACTGCTCATAGTGACAATCTCAGTCTAGTTGCTGGTTCTAGTGCCGGTGCTGGTCTCAGAGTGCTCCAAGTGCCAATCTCAATCTAGGTGCTGGTTCTGGTGCCGCTCTCTGTCTCAGTCCCTGAGTTGTACCGCTCCCAGTTCCAGAATTCTTTTGAGGCTGGTACCTGTGGTGTTGCTTGAGTCAGTCTTTTTCCAGTAACCCGTTCTGTATGGGTACCCGTCTCGATGCTGGTTCTGTTTTCAGTCTTGGTCTCAGTCACATTCACAGAGTGTTTCTGGTCCCAGAGTTGGTTCCGGTGCCAGTGCTGGTCCCAGAGTGCTCATAGTGCCAATCTCAGTCTCGGCGGTGGTTCCGGTGCTGGTGCTGGTCCCAGAGTGCTCGTAGTTCCAATCTCAGTCTCAGTGCTGGTTCTGGTGCCGCTCTCAGTCTCAGTCCCGGAGTTGTACCGCTCCAAGTCCCAGAATTCTCCCGTGGCTGGTCCCAGTGTTGGTGCAAGTCTCAGTCTTGGTCCCAGTAACCAGTCCTGTTTGGGTACCAGTCTCGGTGCTGGTTCTGCTTTCATTCTTGGTCTCTGTCACATTCACAGAGTATTTATATTCCCAGACCAGATTACGGTGCCAGTGCTGGTCCCAGAGTGCTCATAGTGCCAATCTCCGTCTCGGTGCAGATTCCAGAGCCGGTGCTGGTCCCGGAGTAGTCAGAGTACCAATCTCAGTCTCAGTGCTGGTTCTGGAGATGGTGCTGGTCCCAGAGTGCTCATAGTGCCAATCTCAGTCTCAGTACTGGTCCTTGTGCTGGTGCTGGTCCCAGAGAGTTCATAATTCCAATCTCAGTTTAAGTGCTGGTTCTGGTGCTCGTCCCAGAGTGCTCATAGTACCAATCTCAGTCTCAGTTCTGGTCCGGGTGCCGGTGCTGGTCCCAGAGTGCTCAGAGTTCCAATCTAAGTCTCAGTGTTGTTTCTGGTGCTCGTCCCGGAGTGCTCATAGTGCCAATCTCAATCTCAGTGCTGGCTCTGGTGCTGGTCACAGAGTGCTCATAGTGCTAATCTTTTTTTCGGTGCTGGTTCCGGTGCCTGTGCTGGTCCCACAGAGCTCATTGTGCCAATCTCAGTCTGAGTGCTGGTTCGGATGTCGGTGCTGGTCCAGGAGTGCTCTTACGGCCAATCTCAGTCTCGGTGCTGGTTCTGGTGCCGGTGCTCATCCCAGAGTGCTCATAATTCCAATCTCAGTCTCGGTGCTGGTTCCGGTGCCGGTGCTGGTCCTGGATTGCTCATAGTGCCAATCTCAGTCTCAGTGCTGGGTCTGGTGCTGGTCCCAGTGTGCTCATAGTGCCAATCTCCGTCTCGGTGCATATTCCGGTGCCGCTGCTGGTCCCAGAGTGCTCAGAGTGTCAATCTCTTTCTCGGTGCTGGTTTCAGTGCCGGTGCTGGCACCGAAGTGCTCATAGTGCCAATCTCAGTCACAGTGCTGGGTGTCGTGCTGCTCCCGGAGTTTTCATAGTGCCAATCTCAGCTCAGTGCTGGTACTGGTGCTGGACCCAGAGTGCTCATAGTGCCAATCTAGGTCTCGGTGCTGGTTCTGGTGCTCATTGCAGTGTGCGCATAATGCCAATCTCTGTCTCAGTGCTGGTTCCAGTGCTGGTGCAGGTGCAAGAGTGCTCAAAGTTCTAATCTCAGTCTCAGTGCTGGTTCTGGTTCTGGTCCCAGAGTGCTCATAGTGCCAATCTCAGTGTCAGTGCAAGTTCAGGTGCTGGTCCCAGACTGCTCATAGTGCCAAACTCAGTTACGGTGCTGGTTCTAGTCCCTGTGCTGGTCTCAGAGTGCTGCAAGTGCCAATCTCAGTCTAGGTGCCGCTATCAGTCTCAGCCCCGGAGTTGTACCGCTCCCAGTCCCAGAATTCTTTCGAGGCTGGTCCCTGTGTTGTTGATGGTATCAGTCTTTGTCCCAGTAACCAGTTCTGTATGGGTACCAGTCTTGATGCTGGTTCTGTTTTCAGTCTTGCTCTTAGTCACTTTTACAGAATGTTTCTGGTCCCAGAGCTGGTTCCGATGCCAGTGCTGGTCCCAGAGTGCTCATAGTGCCAATCTCAGTCTCGGCGCTGGTTCCGGTGCCGGTGCTGGTCCCAGAGTGCTCGTAGTTCCAATCTCAGTCTCAAAGCTGGTTCCGAAGCCAGTGCTGGTCCCAGAGTGGTCATAGTGCCAATCTGAGTCTTGCTGCTGGTTCTGGTTCCGGTGCTGGTCTCAGAGTTCTCATTCTGCCAATCTCAGTGTCAGTGCTGGTCTCGGTTCCGGTGCTGGTCCCAAAGATTTCATAATGCCAATCTCAGTCTCAGTGCAGGTTCAGGTGCTGGTCCAAGAGTGCTCATATTGCCAATCTCAGTCTCGGTGCTGAATACAATGACGGTGCTGGTCCCGCAGTGCTATTAGTGCCAATCTCAGTCTTGGTACTAGTTCTGCTTCCGGTGCTGGTCTCAAAGTGCTCATAGTGCCAATCTCCGTCTCGGTGCTGGTTCGGATGCCGTTGCTGGTCCCGGAGTGCTCATAGTGCCAATCTCAGTCACAGTGCTGGGTCTGGTGCTGGTCCAAGAGTGCTCATAATGCCAATCTCCGTCTCGGTGCAGATTCCGGTGCCGGTCCTGGTCCCGCAGTGGTCATAGTGCCAATCTCAGTCTCATTGCTGGTTCTGGTGCCGGTGCTGGTCACAGAGTGCTCATAGTGCCAATCAGAGTCTTGGTGCTGGTTCTGGTTCCGGTGCTGGTCCCAGAGTTCTCATTGTGCCAATCTCAGACTCAGTACGGGTCCTGGTGCCAGTGCTGGTCCCAGAGTGCTCATAGTGCCAATCGCTTTTTCGGTGCTGGTTCCGGTGCCTGTGCTGGTCCCACAGTGCTCATAGTGCCAATGTCAGTGTGAGTGCTGGTTCGCATGTCGGTGGTGGTCCAGGAGTGGTCATAGTGCCAATCTCAGTCTCGGGGCTGGTTCTGGTGCCGGTGCTCCTCCCAGAGTGCTCATACTGCCAATCTCAGTCTCAGTGCTGGTTCAGTGCTGCTCCCAGACTGCTCATAGTGACAATCTCAGTCTAGTTGCTGGTTCTAGTGCCGGTGCTGGTCTCAGAGTGCTCCAAGTGCCAATCTCAATCTAGGTGCTGGTTCTGGTGCCGCTCTCTGTCTCAGTCCCTGAGTTGTACCGCTCCCAGTTCCAGAATTCTTTTGAGGCTGGTACCTGTGGTGTTGCTTGAGTCAGTCTTTTTCCAGTAACCCGTTCTGTATGGGTACCAGTCTCGGTGCTGGTTCTGTTTTCAGTCTTGGTCTCAGTCACATTCACAGAGTGTTTCTGGTCCCAGAGTTGGTTCCGGTGCCAGTGCTGGTCCCAGAGTGCTCATAGTGCCAATCTCAGTCTCGGTGCTGGTTCCGGTGCTGGTGCTGGTCCCAGAGTGCTCATAGTGCCAATCTCAGTCTCAGTGCTGGTTCTGGTGCCGCTCTCAGTCTCAGTCCCGGAGTTGTACCGCTCCAAGTCCCAGAATTCTCCCGTGGCTGGTCCCAGTGTTGGTGCAAGTCTCAGTCTTGGTCCCAGTAACCAGTCCTGTTTGGGTACCAGTCTCGGTGCTGGTTCTGCTTTCATTCTTGGTCTCTGTCACATTCACAGAGTATTTATGTTCCCAGACCAGATTACAGTGCCAGTGCTGTTCCCAGAGTGCTCATAGTGCCAATCTCCGTCTCGGTGCAGATTCCAGAGCCGGTGCTGGTCCCGGAGTAGTCAGAGTACCAATCTCAGTCTCAGTGCTGGTTCTGGAGATGGTGCTGGTCCCAGAGTGCTCATAGTGCCAATCTCAGTCTCAGTACTGGTCCTTGTGCTGGTGCTGGTCCCAGAGAGTTCATAATTCCAATCTCAGTTTAAGTGCTGGTTCTGGTGCTCGTCCCAGAGTGCTCATAGTGCCAATCTCAGTCTCAGTTCTGGTCCGGGTGCCGGTGCTGGTCCCAGAGTGCTCAGAGTTCCAATCTAAGTCTCAGTGTTGTTTCTGGTGCTCGTCCCGGAGTGCTCATAGTGCCAATCTCAATCTCAGTGCTGGCTCTGGTGCTGGTCACAGAGTGCTCATAGTGCTAATCTTTTTTCGGTGCTGGTTCCGGTGCCTGTGCTGGTCCCACAGAGCTCATTGTGCCAATCTCAGTCTGAGTGCTGGTTCGGATGTCGGTGCTGGTCCAGGAGTGCTCTTACGGCCAATCTCAGTCTCGGTGCTGGTTCTGGTGCCGGTGCTCATCCCAGAGTGCTCATAATTCCAATCTCAGTCTCAGTGCTGGTTCTGGTGCTGGTCCCAGAGTGCTCATAGTGCAAATCTCAGTCTCGGTGCTGGTTCTAGTGCCTGTGCTTGTCTCAGAGTGCTCCAAGTGCCAATCGCAATCTAGATGATGGTTCTGGTGCCGCTCTCAGTCTCAGCTCCGGAGTTGTACCGCTCCCAGTCCCAGAATTCTTTCGAGGCTTGTCCCAGTGTTGTTACTGGTATCAGTCTTTATCCCAGTAACCAGTCCTGTATGGGTACCAGTCTCGGTGCTGGTTCTGTTTTCATTCATGGTCTCTGTCACATTCACAGAGTATTTATGGTCCCAGAGCTGGTTCCGGTGCCAGTGCTGGTCCCAGAGTGCTCATAGTGCCAATCTCAGTCTCGGCGGTGGTTCCGGTGCTGGTGCTGGTCCCAGAGTGCTCGTAGTTCCAATCTCAGTCTCAGTGCTGGTTCTGGTGCCGCTCTCAGTCTCAGTCCCGGAGTTGTACCGCTCCAAGTCCCAGAATTCTCCCGTGGCTGGTCCCAGTGTTGGTGCAAGTCTCAGTCTTGGTCCCAGTAACCAGTCCTGTTTGGGTACCAGTCTCGGTGCTGGTTCTGCTTTCATTCTTGGTCTCTGTCACATTCACAGAGTATTTATGTTCCCAGACCAGATTACGGTGCCAGTGCTGTTCCCAGAGTGCTCATAGTGCCAATCTCCGTCTCGGTGCAGATTCCAGAGCCGGTGCTGGTCCCGGAGTAGTCAGAGTACCAATCTCAGTCTCAGTGCTGGTTCTGGAGATGGTGCTGGTCCCAGAGTGCTCATAGTGCCAATCTCAGTCTCAGTACTGGTCCTTGTGCTGGTGCTGGTCCCAGAGAGTTCATAATTCCAATCTCAGTTTAAGTGCTGGTTCTGGTGCTCGTCCCAGAGTGCTCATAGTGCCAATCTCAGTCTCAGTTCTGGTCCGGGTGCCGGTGCTGGTCCCAGAGTGCTCAGAGTTCCAATCTAAGTCTCAGTGTTGTTTCTGGTGCTCGTCCCGGAGTGCTCATAGTGCCAATCTCAATCTCAGTGCTGGCTCTGGTGCTGGTCACAGAGTGCTCATAGTGCTAATCTTTTTTTCGGTGCTGGTTCCGGTGCCTGTGCTGGTCCCACAGAGCTCATTGTGCCAATCTCAGTCTGAGTGCTGGTTCGGATGTCGGTGCTGGTCCAGGAGTGCTCTTACGGCCAATCTCAGTCTCGGTGCTGGTTCTGGTGCCGGTGCTCATCCCAGAGTGCTCATAATTCCAATCTCAGTCTCAGTGCTGGTTCTGGTGCTGGTCCCAGAGTGCTCATAGTGCAAATCTCAGTCTCGGTGCTGGTTCTAGTGCCTGTGCTTGTCTCAGAGTGCTCCAAGTGCCAATCGCAATCTAGATGATGGTTCTGGTGCCGCTCTCAGTCTCAGCTCCGGAGTTGTACCGCTCCCAGTCCCAGAATTCTTTCGAGGCTTGTCCCAGTGTTGTTACTGGTATCAGTCTTTATCCCAGTAACCAGTCCTGTATGGGTACCAGTCTCGGTGCTGGTTCTGTTTTTATTCATGGTCTCTGTCACATTCACAGAGTATTTATGGTCCCAGAGCTGGTTCCGGTGCCAGTGCTGGTCCCAGAGTGCTCATAGTGCCAATCTCAGTCTCGGTGCTGAATCCAATGACGGTGCTGGTCCCGGAGTGGTATTAGTGGCAATCTCAGTCTTGGTACTGGTTGTGGTTCCTGTGCTGGTCCCAAAGTGCTCATAGTGCCAATCTCCGTCTCGGTGCTGGTTCGGATGCCGGTGCGGGTCCCGGAGTGCTCATAGTGCCAATCTCCGTCTCAGTGCTGGGTCTGGTGATCGTCCCAGTATGCACATAGTGCCAATCTCCGTCTCTGTGCAGATTCTGGGGCCGGTGCTGGTCCCGGAGTGGTCATAGTGCGAATCTCATTCTCAGTGCTGGTTCTGGTGCTGGTTCCAAAGTGCTCATAATGCCAATCTGAGTCTCAGTGCTGGTTCCGGTGCCGGTGCAGGCCACAGAGAGTTCATAATGCCAATCTCAGTCTAAGTGCGGGTTCAGGTGCTGGTCCCAGAGTGCTCATAGCGCCAATCTCAGTCTCGGTGCTGGTTCTGGTGACGCTCACAGTCTCAGCCCCGAAGTTGTGCCACTCCCAGTCCCAGAATTCTCCCGTGGCTGGTCCCAGTGTTGGTGCTAGTCTCAGTCTTGGTCCCAGCGTCATTCCTATATGGGTACCAGTCTCGGTGCTGGTTCTGCTTTCAGTATTGGTCTCAGTCCCATTCCCAGAGTGGTTCTGGTTCCAGAGCTGGTTCCGGTGCCAGTGCTGGTCCCGGAGTGCTCATAGTGAAAATCTCAGTCTCGGCGCTGGTTCCGGTGCCGGTGCTGGTCCCAGAGTTCTCGTGGTTCTAATCTACGTATCAGTGCTGGTTCTGGTGCTCGTCCCAGAGTGCTCTTAATGCCAATCTCAGTCTCAGTGCTGGTTCTTGTGCTGGTCCCAGAGTGCACATAGTGCCAATCTCAGTCTCGGTGCTGGTTCCGGTGCATGTGCAGGTCCCAGAGAGCTCATAGTTGCAGTCTCAGTCTCAGTGCTGGTTCTGGTGCTGGTCCCAGAGTGCTCATAGCGCCAATCTCAATCTCGCTTCAGATTCTGGTGCCGTTGCTGGTCTCAGAGTGCTGCAAGATCCAATCTCTGTCTAGGTGCTGGTTCTGGTGCCGCTCCCAGTCTCAGCCCCGGAGTTGTACCGCTCCCAGTCCCAGAATTTTTTCGAGGCTGGTCCCAGTGTTGTTTCTGGTATCAGACTTTGTCTCAGTAACTTGTCCTGTATGGGTACCAGTCTCGGTGCTGGTTCTGTTTCCATTCTTGGTCTCTGTCACATTCACAGAGTATTTGAGGTCCCAGAGCTGGTTCCGGTGCCAGTGCTGGTCCCAGAGTGCTCATAGTGCCAATCTCCGTCTCGGTGCTGGTTCGGATGCCGGTGCTGGTCCCGGAGTGCTCATAGTGCCAATCTCAGTCTCAGTGCTGGGTCTGGTGCTGGTCCCAGAGTGCTCATAGTGCCAATCTCAGTCTCGGTGCTGGTTCTGGTGCAGGTGCTGGTCCCAGAGTGCTCATAGTTGCAGTCTCAGTCTCTGTGCTTGTTCTGGTGCTGGTCCCAGAATGCTCATAGCGCCAATCTCAGTCTCGGTGTTTGTGCCGGTGCTGGTCTCAGAGTGCTCATAGTTGCAGTCTCAGTCTCAGTGCTGGTTCTGGTGCTGGACCCAATATGCTCATACCGCCAATCTCAATCTCGGTGTTTGTGCCGGTGCTGGTCTCAGAGTGCTCAAAGTGCCAGTCTCAGTCTCGGTGCTGGTTCTTGTGCCACGCTCAGGCTCAGTCCCGGAGTTGTGCTGCTCCCAGTCCCAGAATTGTTACGAGGCTGGTCCCACTGTTGTTGCTGGTATCAGTGTTGGTCCCAGTGCCAGTCCTGTATGGGTACCAGTCACCGTGGTATTTCGGTTTTCAGTCCTGGTCTCAGTGATATTCTCAAAATGGTTCTGGGACCAGAGCTGGTTTCGGTGCCAGTGCTGGTCCCAGAGTGCTCATAGTGCCATTCTCAGTCTCGGTGCTTGTACTGGTGCTGGTCCCAGAGTGCTCATAGTGCCAATCTCAGTCTCGGTGCTGGTTCCGTTGCCGGTGCTGGTCTCACAGTGCTCATAATTCCAATCTCAGTCTGAGTGCTGGTTCGGATCTCGGTGCTTGTCCAGGAGTGGTCGTAGTTCCAATCTCAGTCTTGGTGCTGGTTCTGGTGCCGGTGCTGCTCCCAGAGTTCTGATAGTTCCAATCTCAGTCTCAGTGTTGGTTGTGGTGCTGGTCCTAGAGTTCTCATAGTGCCAATCTCAATCTCGGATCTGGTTCCGGTGCCGGTGCTGGTCACAGAGTGCTCGTAGTTTCAATCTCAGTCTCAAAGCTGGTTCGGGTGCAGCTCTCAGTCTCAGCTCCAGAGTTATACCACTCCCAGTCCCAGAATTCTTTCGAGGATGTGCCCAGTGTTGTTTCTGGTATCAGAGTTTGTCCCAGTAACCAGTCCTGTATGGGTACCAGTCACGGTGCTGGTTCTGTTGTCATTCTTGGTCTCTGTCACATTCACAGAGTATTTATGGTCCCAGAGCTGGTTCCGGTGCCAGTGCTGGTCCCAGAGTGCTCATACTGCCAATCACCGTCTCGGTGCTGGTTCGGATGCCAGTGCTGGTCCCGGAGTGCTCATAGTGTCAATCTCAGTCTCAGTGCTGGGTCTGGTGCTGGTCCCAGAGTGCTCATAGTGCCAATCTCAGTCTCGGTGCTGGTTCCGGTGCCGGTGCTGGTCCCAGAGTGCTCATAGTTGCAGTCTCAGTCTCTGTGCTGTTTCTGGTGCTGGTCCCAGAATGCTCATAGCGCCAATCTCAGTCTCGGTGCTTGTGCCGGTGCTGGTCTCAGAGTGCTCATAGTTGCAGTCTCAGTCTCAGTGCTGGTTCTGGTGCTGGTCCCAATATGCTCATACCGCCAATCTCAGTCTCGGTGTTTGTGCCGGTGCTGGTCTCAGAGTGCGCAAAGTGCATATCTCTGTCTCGGTGCTGGTTCTGGTGCCACGCTCAGGCTCAGTCCCGGAGTTGTGCTGCTCCCAGTCCCAGAATTGTTTCGAGGCTGGTCCCACTGTTGTTGCTGGTATCAGTGTTGGTCCCAGTGCCAGTCCTGTATGGGTACCAGTCACCGTGGTGTTTCGGTTTTCAGTCCTGGTCTCAGTGACATTCTCAAAATGGTTCTGGGACCAGAGCTGGTTTCGGTGCCATTGCTGGTCCCAGAGTGCTCATAGTGCCATTCTCAGTCTCGGTGCTTGTACTGGTGCTGGTCCCAGAGTGCTCATAGTGCCAATCTCAGTCTCGGTGCTGGTTCCGGTGCCGGTGCTGGTCCCACAGTGCTCATAGTTCCAATCTCAGTCTGAGTGCTGGTTCGGATATCGGTGCTGGTCCAGGAATGGTCATAGTGCCAATATCAGTCTTGGTGCTTGTTCCGGTGCTGGTGCTGCTCCCAGAGTGCTGATAGTTCCAATCTCAGTCTCAGTGTTAATTGTGGTGCTGGTTCCAGAGTTCTCATAGTGCCAATCACAGCCCCGTTGCTTGTTCCGGTGCCGGAGCTGGTTCCCGAGTGCTCATACTGCCAATCTCACTCTCAGTGCTGGTTCAGGTGATGGTCCCAGAGTGCTCATAGTGCCAATCTCAGTCTCGGCGCTGGTTCCGGTGCCGGTGCTGGTCCCAGAGTGCTCGTAGTTCATATCTCAGTCTCAAAGCTGGTTCTAGTGCCGCTCTCAGTCTCAGCTCCGGAGTTATACCACTCCCAGTCCCGGAATTTTTTCGAGGCTGGTCCCAGTGTTGTTGCAGGTATCAGTCTTTGTCCCAGTAACCAGTTCTGTATGGGTACCAGTCTCAATGCTGGTTCTGTTTTCAGTCTTGGTCTCAGTCACATTCACAGAGTGTTTCTGGTCCCAGAGTTGGTTCTGGTGCCAGTGCTGGTCCCAGAGTGCTCATAGTGCCAATCTCCGTCTCGGCGCTGGTTCTGTTTTCATTCTTGGTCTCTATCACATTCACAGAGTATTTTTGGTCCCAGAGCTGGTTTTGGTGCCAATGCTGGTCCCAGAGTGCTCATTGTGCCAATCTCATTCTCGGTGCTGCATACAATGACGGTGCCGGTCCCGCAGTGCTATTAGTGCCAATCTCAGTCTTGGTACTAGTTCTGCTTCCGGTGCTGGTCTCAAAGTGCTCATAGTGCCAATCTCCGTCTCGGTGCTGGTTCTGGTGCCGGTGCTCGTCCCAGAGTGCTCATACTGCCAATCTCAGACTCAGTGCTGGTTCAGGGCTGCTCCCAGACTGCTCATAGTGACAATCTCAGTCTAGTTGCTGGTTCTAGTCCCGGTGCTTGTCTCAGAGTGCTCCAAGTGACAATCTCAATTTAGGTGCTGGTTCTGGTGCCGCTATCTTTCTCAGTCCCGGAGTTGTACCGCTCCTAGTCCCAGAATTCTTTCGAGGCTGGTACCTGTGGTGTTGCTTGAGTCAGTCTTTTTCCCAGTAGCCAGTTCTGTATGGGTACAAGTCTCGATGCTGGTTCTGTTTTCAGTCTTGGTCTCAGTCACTTTCACAGAGTGTTTCTGCTCCCAGAGTTGGTTCCGGTGCCAGTGCTGGTCCCAGAGTGCTCATAGTGCCAATCTCAGTCTCGGCGGTGGTTCCGGTGCTGGTGCTGGTCCCAGAGTGCTCGTAGTTCCAATCTCAGTCTCAGTGCTGGTTCTGGTGCCGCTCTCAGTCTCAGTCCCGGAGTTGTACCGCTCCCAGTCCCAGAATTCTCCCGTGGCTGGTCCCAGTGTTGGTGCAAGTCTCAGTCTTGGTCCCAGTAACCAGTCCTGTATGGGTACCAGTCTCGGTGCTGGTTCTGCTTTCATTCTTGGTCTCAGTCACATTCACAGAGTATTTATGTTCCCAGAGCAGATTACGGTGCCAGTGCTGTTCCCAGAGTGCTCATAGTGTCAATCTCAGTCTCAGTGCCGGTTCTGGTGCTGGTCCCAGAATGCTCGTACTTCCAATCTCAGTCTCAAAGCTGGTTCCGAAGCCAGTTCTGGACCTGGAGTGGTCATAGTGCCAATCTCAGTCTCAGTGCTGGTTCTGGTTCCGGTGCTGGTCCCAGAGTTCTCATTGAGCCAATCTCAGCCTCAGTACTGGTCTTGGTGCCGGTGCTGGTCCCAGAGTGTTCATAATGCCATTCTTAGTCTAAGTGCTGGTTCTGGTGCTCGTCTCAGAGTACTCATAGTGCCAATCTCAGTCTCAGTGCTGGTCCCGGTGCCGGTGCAGGTCCCAGAGGGCACATAGTTCCAATCTAAGTCTCAGTGCTGGTTCTGGTGCTCGTCCCAGAGTGCTCAAAGTGCCAATCTCAGTCTCGGTGCTGGTTCGGATGCCGGTGCTGGTCCCGGAGTGCTCATAGTGCCAATCTCAGTCTCAGTGCTGGCTATGGTGCAGGTCACAGAGTGCTCATAGTGGCAATCTGAGTCTCGATTCTGGTACCGGTGCCAGTGCTGGTCCCAGAGTGCTCATAGTGGCTATATCAGTCTCGGTGCTGGTTCAGATGCTGGTGCTGGTCCCGGAGTGCTCATAGTGCCAATCTCAGTCTCAGTGCAGGCTCTGGTGCTGGTCACAAAGTGCTCATAGTGCCTATCTCAGTCTTGGTGCAGGTATTGGTTCCAGTGCTGGTCCAGGAGTGCTCATAGTGCCAATTTCAATCTCGGTGCTGGTTCCGGTGCCTGTGCTGGTCCCACAGTGCTCATAGTGCCAATCTCGTCTGAGTGGTGGTTCGCATGTCGGTGCTGGTCCAGGAGTGGTCATAGTACCAATCACAGTCTCGTTGCTTGTTCCGGTGCCGGAGCTTGTCCCAGAGTGCTCATACTGCCAATCTCAGTCTCGGTGCTTGTGCCAGTGCTAGTCTCAGAGTGCTCCAAGTGCCAATCTCAGTCTCGGTGCTGGTTCTGGTGCCACTCTCAGCCTCAGTCCCAGACTTGTGCTGCTCCCATTCCCAGAATTCTTTCGAGGCTGGTCCCAGTGTTGTTGCTGGTATCAGTGTTGTTCCCAGTGCCTGCCCTGTATGGGTACCAATCACCGTGCTGTTTCTGTTTTCAGTCCTGGTCTCAGTCACATTCTCAGAATGGTTCAGGGACCAGAGCTGGTTTCGGTGCCAGTGCTGGACCCAGAGAGCTCATAGTTCCATTCTCAGTCTCGGTGCTTGTACTGGTGCTGCTCCCAGAGTGCTCATAGTGCCAATCTCAGTCTCGGTGCAGATTCTGGTGCCGTTGCTGGTCCCAGAGTGCTTATAGTGCCAATCTCTTTCTCGGTGCTGGTTCTGGTGCCGGTGCTGGTCCCACAGTGCTCATACTGCCAATCTCAGTCTCAGTGCTGGTTGTGGTGCTGGTCCCAGAATGCTCATACTGCCAATCTCAGTCTCGGTGCTGGTTCTTGTGCCTGTGCTGGTTTCAGAGTGCTCCAAGTGCCAATCTCAGTCTAGGTGCTGGTTCTGGTGCCGCTCTCAGTCTCAGCCCCTGAGTTGTACCACTCCCAGTTTCAGAATTCTTTCGAGGCAGGTCCCAGTGTGGTTGCTGGTATCAGTCTTTGTCCCAGTAACCAGTTCTGTATGGGTACCCGTCTCGATGCTGGTTCTGTTTTCAGTCTTGGTCTCAGTCATATTCACAGAGTGTTTCAGGTCCCAGAGTTGGTTCCGGTGCCAGTGCTGGTCCCAGAGTGCTCATAGTGCCAATCTCAGTCTCGGCGCTGGTTCCGGTGCCGGTGCTGGTCCCAGAGTGCTCGTGGTTCCAATCTAAGTCTCACTGCTGGTTCTGGTGCTCGTCCCGGAGTGCTCATAATGCAAATCTCAGTCTCAGGGCTGGTTCTTGTGCTGGTCCCAGAGTGCTCATAGTGCCAATCTCAGTCTCGGTGCTGGTTCTGGTGCAGGTGCTGGTCCCAGAGTGCTCATAGTTGCAGTCTCCTTCTCAGTGCTGGTTCTGGTGCGGGTCCCAGAGTGCTCATATAGCCAATCTCTGTCTCGTTGCTGGTTCTGGTGCCGCTCTCAGTCTCAGTTCCGGAGTTGTGCTGCTCCCAGTCCCAGAATTGTTACGAGGCTTGTCCCAGTGTTGTTGCTGGTATCAGTGTTGGTCCCAGTGCCATTCCTGTATGGGTACCTGTCACCGTGGTGTTTCGGTTTTCAGTCCTGGTCTCAGTGATATTCTCAGAATGGTTCTGGGACCAGAGCTGGTTTCGGTGCCAGTGCTGGTCCCAGAGTGCTCATAGTGCCATTCTCAGTCACGGTGCTTGTACTGGTGCTGGTCCCAGAGTTTTCATAGTGCCAATCTCAGTCTCGGTGCTGGTTCCGGTGCCGGTGCTGGTCCCACAGTTCTCATAGAGCCAATCTCAGTCTGAGTGCTGCTTCTAATGCCTGTGCTGGTCTCAGAGTGCTCCAAGTGCCAATCTCAGTCTAGGTGCTGGTTCTGGTGCCGCTCTCTGTCTCAGCCACGGAGTTGTACCGCCTCCAGTCCCAGAATTCTTTCGAGGCTGGTCCCAGTGTGGTTGCTGGTATCAGTCTTGGTCCCAGTAAACAGTTCTGTATGGGAACCAGTCTCGATGCTGGTTCTGTTTTCAGTCTTGGTCTCAGTCACATTCACAGAGTGTTTTTAGTCCCAGAGTTGGTTCCGGTGCCAGTGCTGGTCCCAGAGTGCTCATAGTGCCAACCTCAGTCTCGGCGCTGGTTCCGGTGCCGGTGCTGGTCCCAGAGTGCTCATACGGCCAATCTCAGTCTCGGTGCTGGTTCTGGTGCCGGTGCTCGTCCCAGAGTGCTCATAGTTCCAATCTCAGTCTCAGTGCTGGTTCTGGTGCTGGTCCCAGACTGCTCATAGTGCCAATCTCAGTCTCGGTGCTGGTTCTAGTGCCTGTGCTTGTCTCAGAGTGCTCCAAGTGCCAATCGCAATCTAGATGATGGTTCTGGTGCCGCTCTCAGTCTCAGCTCCGGAGTTGTACCGCTCCCAGTCCCAGAATTATTTCGAGGCTGGTCCCTGTGTTGTTGCTGGTATCAGTCTTGGTCTCAGTAACCAGTTCTGTATGGGTACCAGTCTCGATGCTGGTTCTGTTTTCAGTCTTGGTCTCAGTCACATTCACAGAGTGTTTCTGCTCCCAGAGTTAGTTCCAGTGCCAGTGCTGGTCCCAGAGTGCTCATAGTGCCAATCTCAGTCTCAAAGCTGGTTCTGGTGCCACTCTCAGTCTCAGCCCCGGAGTTGTACCGCTCCCAGTCTCAGAATTCTTTCGAGGCTTGTCCCAGTGTTGTTGCTGGTATCAGTCTTGGTCCCAGTAACCAGCCCTGTATGGGTGCCAGTCTCGGTGCTGGTTCTGTTTTCATTCATGGTCTCTGTCACATTCACAGAGTATTTATGGTCCCAGAGCTGGTTCCGGTGCCAGTGCTGGTCCCAGTGTGCTCATAGTGCCAGTCTCAGTCTCGGTGCTGAATCCAATGACGGTGCTGGTCCCGGAGTGCTATTAGTGGCAATCTCCGTCTCAGTGCTGGGTCTGGTGATCGTCCCAGAGTGCTCATAATGCCAATCTCCGTCTCGGTGCAGATTCCGGGGCCGGCGCTGGTCCCGGAGTGGTCATAGTGCGAATCTCATTCTCAGTGCTGGTTCTGGTACTGGTCCCAGAGAGTTCATAATGCCAGTCTCTGTCTAAGTGCGGGTCCAGCTGCTGGTCACAGAGTGCTCATAGCGCCAATCTCAGTCTCGGTGCTGGTTCTGCTGCCGCTCTCATTCTCAGCCCCGAAGTTGTGCCGCTCCCAGTCCCAGAATTCTCCCGTGGCTGGTCCCAGTCTTGGTGCTAGTCTCAGTCTTGGTCCCAGCGCCATTCCTATATGGGTACCAGTCTCGGTGCTGGTTCTGCTTTCAGTATTGGTCTCAGTCCCATTCCCAGAGTGGTTCTGGTTCCAGAGCTGGTTCCGGTGCCAGTGCTGGTCCCGGAGTGCTCATAGTGAAAATCTCAGTCTCGGCGCTGGTTTTGTGCTGGTCCGAGAGTGCACATAGTGCCAATCTCAGTCTCGGTGCTGGTTCCGGTGCAGGTGCAGGTCCCAGAGTGCTCATAGTTGCAGTCTCAGTCTCAGTGCTGATTATGGTGCTGGTCCCAGAGTGCTCATAGCGCCAATATCAGTCTCGGTGTTTGTGCCGGTGCTGGTCTCAGAGTGCTGCAAGTGCCAATCTCAGTCTCGCTGCTGGTTCTGGTGCCGCTCTCAGTCTCAGTCCCGGAGTTGTGCTGCTCCCAGTCCCAGAATTGTTTCGAGGCTTATCCCAGTGTTCTTGCTGGTATCGGTGCTGGTCCCAGTGCCAGTCCTGTATGGGTATCACTCACCGTGCTGTTTCTGTTATCAGTCCTGGTCTCAGTGACATTCTCAGAATGGTTCTGGGACCAGAGCTGGTTTTGGTGCCAGTGCTGGACGCAGAGTGCTCATAGTGCCATTCTCAGTCTCGGTGCTTCTACTGTTGCTGGTCCCAGAGTGCTCATAGTGCCAATCTCAGTCTCGGTGCTGGTTCGGATGTTGGTGCTGCTCCAGGAGTGGTCATACTGCCAATCTGAGTCTCGGTGCTGGTTCTGGTGCCGGTGCTGGTCCCAAAGTGCTCATAGTTCCAATCTCAGTCTCAGTGTTGGTTGTCGTCCTGGTCCCAGATATCTCATAGTGCCAATCACAGTCTCTTTGCTTGTTCCGGTGCCAGTGGTGGTCCCAGAGTGCTATTAGTGCCAATCTCAGTCTTGGTACTGGTTCTGGTTTTTGTGCTGGTCCCAAAGTGCTCATAGTGCCAATCTCAGTCTCAGTCCTGGTTCTTGTGCTGGTCCCAGAGTGCTCATAGTGCCAATCTCAGTCTCACTGCTAGTTCTGGTGCAGGTGCTGGTCCCAGAGTGTTCATAGTTGCAGTCTCAGTCTCAGTGCTGGTTATGGTGCTGGTCCCAGAGTGCTCATTGCACCAATCTCAGTCTCAATGCTGGTTCTGGTGCCGCTCTCAGTCTCAGTCCCGGAGTTTTGCTGCTCCCAGTCCCAGAATTGTTTCGAGGCTGGTCCCAGTGTTGTTGCTGGTATCAGTGTTGGTCCCAGTGCCAGTCCTGTATGGGTACCAGTCACCGTGCTGTTTCTGTTTTCAGTCCTGATCTCAGTGACATTCTCAGAATGGTTCTGGGACCAGAGCTCGTTTCGGTGCCAGTGCTGGACCCAGAGTGCTCATAGTGCCAATCTCAGTCTCGGTGCTGGTTCCGGTGCCAGTGCTGGTCCTACAATACTCATAGTGCCAATCTCAGTCTGAGTGCTGGTTCGGATGTCGGTGCTTGTCCAGGAGTGGTCATAGTGCCAATCCGAGTCTTGGTGCTGATTCGGATTCTGGTGCTGGCCCCAGAATGCTCATAGTTCCAATCTCAGTCCCAGTGCTGGTTGTGGTGCTGGTCCCAGAGTTCTCATAGTGCCAATCACAGCCTCGTCGCTTCTTCCGGTGTCGGAGCTGGTCCCAGAGTGCTCATACTGCCAATCTCAATCTCCGTGCTGGTTCAGGTGCTGGTCCCAGAGTGCTCATAGTGCCAATCTCAGTCTGAATGCTGGTTCTAGTGCCGGTGCTGGTCTCAGAGTGCTGCACGTGCCAATCTCAGTCTCGCTGCTGGTTCTGGTGCTGCTGTCAGTCTCAGTCCCGGAGTTGTGCTGCTCCCAGTCCCAGAATTGTTTCGAGGCTGGTCCCAGTGTTGTTGCTGGTATCCGTGTTGGTCCCAGTACCAGTCCTGTATGGTTAGCAGTCACCGTGCTCTTTCGGTTTTCAGTCCTGGTCTCAGTGACATTCTCAGAATGGTTCTGGGACCAGAGCTGATTTTGGTGCCAGTGCTGGACGCAGAGTGCTCATAGTGCCATTCTCAGTCTCGGTGCTTCTACTGTTGCTGGTTCCAGAGTGCTCATAGTGCCAATCTCAGTCTCGGTGCTGGTTCGGATGTTGGTGCTGCTCCAGGAGTGGTCATACTGCCAATCTGAGTCTCGGTGCTGGTTCTGGTGCCGGTGCTGGTCCCAAAGTGCTCATAGTTCCAATCTCAGTCTCAGTGTTGGTTGTCGTCCTGGTCCCAGATATCTCATAGTGCCAATCACAGTCTCTTTGCTTGTTCCGGTGCCAGTGGTGGTCCCAGAGTGCTATTAGTGCCAATCTCAGTCTTGGTACTGGTTCTGGTTTTTGTGCTGGTCCCAAAGTGCTCATAGTGCCAATCTCAGTCTCAGTCCTGGTTCTTGTGCTGGTCCCAGAGTGCTCATAGTGCCAATCTCAGTCTCGGTGCTAGTTCTGGTGCAGGTGCTGGTCCCAGAGTGTTCATAGTTGCAGTCTCAGTCTCAGTGCTGGTTATGGTGCTGGTCCCAGAGTGCTCATTGCACCAATCTCAGTCTCAATGCTGGTTCTGGTGCCGCTCTCAGTCTCAGTCCCGGAGTTTTGCTGCTCCCAGTCCCAGAATTGTTTCGAGGCTGGTCCCAGTGTTGTTGCTGGTATCAGTGTTGGTCCCAGTGCCAGTCCTGTATGGGTACCAGTCACCGTGCTGTTTCTGTTTTCAGTCCTGATCTCAGTGACATTCTCAGAATGGTTCTGGGACCAGAGCTCGTTTCGGTGCCAGTGCTGGACCCAGAGTGCTCATAGTGCCAATCTCAGTCTCGGTGCTGGTTCCGGTGCCAGTGCTGGTCCTACAATACTCATAGTGCCAATCTCAGTCTGAGTGCTGGTTCGGATGTCGGTGCTTGTCCAGGAGTGGTCATAGTGCCAATCCGAGTCTTGGTGCTGATTCGGATTCTGGTGGTGGCCCCAGAATGCTCATAGTTCCAATCTCAGTCCCAGTGCTGGTTGTGGTGCTGGTCCCAGAGTTCTCATAGTGCCAATCACAGCCTCGTCACTTGTTCCGGTGTCGGAGCTGGTCCCAGAGTGCTCATACTGCCAATCTCAATCTCCGTGCTGGTTCAGGTGCTGGTCCCAGACTGCTCATAGTGCCAATCTCAGTCTCAATTCTGGTTCTAGTGCCGGTGCTGGTCTCAGAGTGCTGTAAGTGCCAGTCTCAGTCTAGGTGCTGGTTCTGGTGCTGCTCTCAGTCTCAGCCCCGGAGTTGTACCGCTCCCAGTCCCAGAATTCTTTCGAGACAGGTCCCTGTGTGGTTGCTGGTATCAGTCTTTGTCCCAGTAACCAGTTCTGTATGGGTACCAGTCTCGATGCTGGTTCTGCTTTCAGTCTTGGTCTCAGTCACATTCACAGAGTGTTTCTGCTCCCAGAGTTGGTTCCGGTGCCAGTGCTGGTCCCAGAGTGCTCATAGTGCCAATCTCAGTCTCGGCGCTGGTTCCGGTGCCAATGCTCGTCCCAGAGTGCTCGTAGTTCCAATCTCAGTCTCAAAGCTGGTTCTGGTGCCGCTCTCAGTCTCAGCCCCGGAGTTGTACCGCTCCCAGTCACAGAATTCTTTCGAGGCTGGTCCCAGTGTTTTTGCTGCTATCAGTCTTTGTCCCAGTAACCAGTCCTGTATGGGTACCAGTCTCGGTGCTTGTTCTGTTTTCATTCATGGTCTCTGTCACATTCACAGAGTATTTATGGTCCCAGAGCTGGTTCCGGTGCCAGTGCTGGTCCCAGAGTGCTCATAGTGCCAATCTCAGTCTCGGTGCTGAATCCAATGACGGTGCTGGTCCAGGAGTTCTATAAGTGGCAATCTCAGTCTTGGTACTGGTTGTGGTTCCTGTGCTGGTCCCAAACTGCTCATAGTGCCAATCTCCGTCTCGGTGCTAGTTCGGATGCCGGTGCTGGTCCCGGAGTGCTCATAGTGCCAATCTCAGTCTCAGTGCTGGGTCTGGTGATCGTCCCACAGTGCTCATAGTGCCAATCTCCGTCTCGGTGCAGATTCCGGTGCCGGTGCTGGTCTCGGAGTGGTCATAGTGCCAATCTCATTCTCAGTGCTGATTCTGGTGCTGTTCCCAGAGTGCTCATAGTGCCAATCTGAGTCTTGGTGCTGGTTCTGATTCCGGTGCTGGTCCCAAAGTTCTCAGTTTGCCAATCTCAGTCTCAGTGCTGGTCCCGGTGCTGGTGCTGGTCCCAGAGAGTTCATAATGCCAATCTCAGTCTAAGTGCGGGTTCCGGTGCTGGTCCCAGAGTGCTCCAAGTGCCAATCTCATTCTAGGTGCTAGTTCTGGTGCCGCTCTCATTCTCAGCTTCGGAGTTCTGCACCTTCCAGTCCCAGAATTCTCCCGTGGCTGGTCCCAGTGTTGGTGCTAGTCTCAGTCTTTGTCCAGTAACCAGTCCTGTATGGGTAGCAATCTCGGTGCTGGTTCTGCTTTCAGCCTTGGTCTCAGTCCCATTCCCAGAGTGGTTCTGGTCCCAGAGCTGGTTCCGGTGCCAGTGCTGGTTTCGGAGTGCTCATAGTGAAAATCTCAGTCTCGGCGCTAGTTCCGGTGCCGGTGCTGCTCCTAGAGTGCTCCTGATGCCAATCTAAGTCTCAGTGCTGGTTCTGGTGCTCGTCCCGGAGTGCTCATAATTCAAATCTCAGTGTCAGTGCGGGTTCTGGTACTGGTCCCAAAGTGATCATAATGCCAATCTCAGTCTCGCTGCTTGTGCCGGTGCTGGTCTCATAGTGCTCGAAATGCCAATCTCAATCTCGGTGCTGGTTCTGGTGCCACTCTCAGTCTCAGTCCCGGAGTTGTGCTGCTCCCAGTCCCAGAATTGTTTTGAGGCTTGTACCGGTGTTGTTGCTGGTAGCAGTGTTCGTCCCAGTGCCAGTCCTGAATGGGTACCAGCCACCGTGCTGTTTCCGTTTTCAGTCCAGGTCTCAGTCACATTCTCAGAATGGTTCTGGGACCAGAGCTGGTTTCCGTGCCAGTGCTGAACGCAGAGTGCTCATAGTGCCATTCTCAGTCTCGGTGCTTGTACTGGTGCTTGTCCCAGAGTGCTCATAGTGCCAATCTCAGTCTCGGTGCAGGTTCTGGTGCCGTTGCTTGTACCAGAGTGATCATAGTGCCAATCTCTTTCTCGGTGCTGGTTCCAGTTCCGGTGCTGGTCCCACAGTGCTCATAGTGCCAATCTCAGTCTGAGTGCTGGTTCGGATGTCGGTGCTGGTCCTGGAGTGGTCATAGTGCCAATCTCAGTCTCGGTGATGGTTCTGGTGCCAGTGATGCTCCAAGAGTGCTCATAGTTTCAATCTCAGTCTCAGTGCTGGTTGTGGTGCTGGTCCCAGAGTTCTCATAGTGCCAATCACAATCTCTTTTCTTATTTCGGTGCCGGAGCAGGTCCCAAAGTGCTCATACTGCCAATCTCAGTCTCATTGCTGGTTCAAGTGCTGGTCCCAGACTACTCATAGTGCCAATCTCAGTCTCGGTGCTGGTTCGGATGCCGTGCTGGTCCCGGAGTACTGTTAGTTCCAATCTCAGTCTCAGTGCTGGGTCTGGTGCTGGTCCCAGAGTGCTGATAGTGCCAATCTCTGTCTCGGCACAGATTCCGGTGTCGGTGCTGGTCCCAGGGTACTTGTGGTTCCAATCTAATTCTCATTGCTGCTTCTGGTGCTCATCCTGGAGTGCTCATAATGCCATTCTCAGTCTCAGTTCTGGTTCTTATGCTGGTCCCAGAGTGCTCATAGTGCCAATCTCAGTCTCGGTGCTGGTTCCGGTACTGGTGCTGGTCCCAGAGTGCTCATAGTTGAAGTCTCAGTCTCAGTGCTGGTTCTGGTGCTGGTCCAAGAGTGCTCATAGCGCCAATCTCAGTCTCGGTGCTGGTTCAGGTGCCGCTCTCAGCCTCAGTCCCAGAGTTGTGCTGCTCCCAGTCCCAGAATTGTTTCGAGGCTGGTCCCAGTGTTGTTGCTGGTATCAGTGTTGGTCCCAGTGCCAGTCCTGTATGTGTACCAGTCTCCGTGCCGTTTCTGTTTTCAGTCTTGGCCTCAGTGACATTCTCTGAATACTTCTGGGACCAGAACTGGTGTCGGTGCCAATGCTGGTCCCAGAGTGCTCATAGTGCCATTCTCAGTCTCGGTGCTTGAACTGGTGCTGGTCCCAAAGTGCTCATAGTGCCAATCTCAGTCTCGGCACAGGTTCTGGTGCCGTTGCTGGTCCCAGAGTTCTCATAGTGCCAATCACAATCTCGTTGCTTATTCCGGTGCCGGAGCTGGTCACAGAGTACTCATAGTGCCAATCTGAATCTCGGTGCTGGTTCGGATGCCGGTGCTGGTCCCAGAGTGCTCATAGTGCCAATCCCAGTCTCAGTGTTGGGTCAGGTGCTTGTCCCAGTGTGCTCATAGTGCCAGTCTCAGTCTCGGTGCTGCTTCCGATGCCGGTGCTGGTCCCACAGTTCTCATAGTGCCAATCTCATTCTGAGTGCTGATTCGCATGTCGGTGCGTGTCCAGGAGTGGTCATAGTGACTATCTCAGTCTCGGTCCTGGTTCTGGTGCAGGTGCTGGTCCCAGAGTGCTCATAGTTCCAATCGCATTCTCAGTGCTGGTTGTGGTGCTTGTCCCAGAGTTCTAATAGTGCGAATCTCAGTCTCGGTGCTGCTTCTAGTGCCTGTGCTGGTCTCAGAGTGCTCCAAGTGCCTATCTCAGTCTAGGTGCTGGTTCTGGAGCCGTTTTCAGTATCAGCCCCGGAGTTGTACCGCTCCCAGTCCCCGAATTCTTTCGAGACTGGTCCCACTGTTGTTGCTGGTATCAGTCTTTTTCCCAGAAACCAGTCCTGTATGGATACCAGTCTCGGTGCTTGTTCTGTTTTCAGTCTTGGCCTCTGTCACATTCACAGAGTAATTATGGTCCCAGAGCTGGTTCCGGTGCCAGTGTTGGTCCCAGAGTGCTCATAGTGCCCACCTCAGTGTCGGTGCTGATGCCAATGACGGTACTGGTCCCGGAGTGCTATTAGTGCCAATCTCAGTCTTGGTACTGGTTCTGGTTCCGGTGCTGGTCTCAGGATTCTCATTGTGCCAATCTCAGTCTCATTGCTGGTCCTGGTGCCGGTGCTTGTCCCAGAGAGTTCATAATACCAATCTCAGTCTAAGTGCGGGTTCTGGTGCTGGTTCCAGAGTGCTCATAGCGCCAATCTCATTCTCGGTGCTGGTTCTGGTGCCGCTCTCATTCTCAGCCCCAGAGTTGTGCTGCTCCCAGTCCCAGAATTCTCCCGTGGCTGGTCCCAGTGTTGGTGCTAGTCTCAGTCTTGGTCCCAGCGCCATTACTATATGGGTACCAGTCTCGGTGCTGGTTCTGCTTTCAGTATTGGTCTCAGTCCCATTCCCAGAGTGGTTCTGGTCCCAGAGCTGGTTCCGGTTCCAGTGCTGGTCCCAGAGTGCTCATAGTGCCAATCTCAGTCTCGCTGCTTGTGCCGGTGCTGGTCTCTTAGTGCTCGAAATGCCAATCTCAATCTCGGTGCTGGTTCTGGTGCCACTCTCAGTCTCAGTCCCGGAGTTGTGCTGCTCCCAGTCCCAGAATTGTTTTGAGGCTTGTACCGGTGTTGTTGCTGGTAGCAGTGTTCGTCCCAGTGCCAGTCCTGAATGGGTACCAGCCACCGTGCTGTTTCCGTTTTCAGTCCAGGTCTCATTCACATTCTCAGAATGGTTCTGGGACCAGAGCTGGTTTCCGTGCCAGTGCTGAACGCAGAGTGCTCATAGTGCCATTCTCAGTCTCGGTGCTTGTACTGGTGCTTGTCCCAGAGTGCTCATAGTGCCAATCTCAGTCTCGGTGCAGGTTCTGGTGCCGTTGCTTGTACCAGAGTGATCATAGTGCCAATCTCTTTCTCGGTGCTGGTTCCAGTTCCGGTGCTGGTCCCACAGTGCTCATAGTGCCAATCTCAGTCTGAGTGCTGGTTCGGATGTCGGTGCTGGTCCTGGAGTGGTCATAGTGCCAATCTCAGTCTCGGTGATGGTTCTGGTGCCAGTGATGCTCCAAGAGTGCTCATAGTTTCAATCTCAGTCTCAGTGCTGGTTGTGGTGCTGGTCCCAGAGTTCTCATAGTGCCAATCACAATCTCTTTTCTTATTTCGGTGCCGGAGCAGGTCCCAAAGTGCTCATACTGCCAATCTCAGTCTCATTGCTGGTTCAAGTGCTGGTCCCAGACTACTCATAGTGCCAATCTCAGTCTCGGTGCTGGTTCGGATGCCGTGCTGGTCCCGGAGTACTGTTAGTTCCAATCTCAGTCTCAGTGCTGGGTCTGGTGCTGGTCCCAGAGTGCTGATAGTGCCAATCTCTGTCTCGGCACAGATTCCGGTGTCGGTGCTGGTCCCAGGGTACTTGTGGTTCCAATCTAATTCTCATTGCTGCTTCTGGTGCTCATCCTGGAGTGCTCATAATGCCATTCTCAGTCTCAGTTCTGGTTCTTATGCTGGTCCCAGAGTGCTCATAGTGCCAATCTCAGTCTCGGTGCTTGTTCCGGTACTGGTGCTGGTCCCAGAGTGCTCATAGTTGAAGTCTCAGTCTCAGTGCTGGTTCTGGTGCTGGTCCAAGAGTGCTCATAGCGCCAATCTCAGTCTCGGTGCTGGTTCAGGTGCCGCTCTCAGCCTCAGTCCCAGAGTTGTGCTGCTCCCAGTCCCAGAATTGTTTCGAGGCTGGTCCCAGTGTTGTTGCTGGTATCAGTGTTGGTCCCAGTGCCAGTCCTGTATGTGTACCAGTCTCCGTGCTGTTTCTGTTTTCAGTCTTGGCCTCAGTGACATTCTCAGAATACTTCTGGGACCAGAACTGGTGTCGGTGCCAATGCTGGTCCCAGAGTGCTCATAGTGCCATTCTCAGTCTCGGTGCTTGTACTGGTGCTGGTCCCAAAGTGCTCATAGTGCCAATCTCAGTCTCGGCACAGGTTCTGGTGCAGTTGCTGGTCCCAGAGTTCTCATAGTGCCAATCACAATCTCGTTGCTTATTCCGGTGCCGGAGCTGGTCACAGAGTACTCATAGTGCCAATCTGAATCTCGGTGCTGGTTCGGATGCCGGTGCTGGTCCCAGAGTGCTCATAGTGCCAATCCCAGTCTCAGTGTTGGGTCAGGTGCTTGTCCCAGTGTGCTCATAGTGCCAGTCTCAGTCTCGGTGCTGCTTCCGATGCCGGTGCTGGTCCCACAGTTCTCATAGTGCCAATCTCATTCTGAGTGCTGATTCGCATGTCGGTGCGTGTCCAGGAGTGGTCATAGTGACTATCTCAGTCTCGGTCCTGGTTCTGGTGCAGGTGCTGGTCCCAGAGTGCTCATAGTTCCAATCGCATTCTCAGTGCTGGTTGTGGTGCTTGTCCCAGAGTTCTAATAGTGCGAATCTCAGTCTCGGTGCTGCTTCTAGTGCCTGTGCTGGTCTCAGAGTGCTCCAAGTGCCTATCTCAGTCTAGGTGCTGGTTCTGGAGCCGTTTTCAGTATCAGCCCCGGAGTTGTACCGCTCCCAGTCCCCGAATTCTTTCGAGACTGGTCCCACTGTTGTTGCTGGTATCAGTCTTTTTCCCAGAAACCAGTCCTGTATGGATACCAGTCTCGGTGCTTGTTCTGTTTTCAGTCTTGGCCTCTGTCACATTCACAGAGTAATTATGGTCCCAGAGCTGGTTCCGGTGCCAGTGTTGGTCCCAGAGTGCTCATAGTGCCCACCACAGTGTCGGTGCTGATGCCAATGACGGTACTGGTCCCGGAGTGCTATTAGTGCCAATCTCAGTCTTGGTACTGGTTCTGGTTCCGGTGCTGGTCTCAGGATTCTCATTGTGCCAATCTCAGTCTCATTGCTGGTCCTGGTGCCGGTGCTTGTCCCAGAGAGTTCATAATACCAATCTCAGTCTAAGTGCGGGTTCTGGTGCTGGTTCCAGAGTGCTCATAGCGCCAATCTCATTCTCGGTGCTGGTTCTGGTGCCGCTCTCATTCTCAGCCCCAGAGTTGTGCTGCTCCCAGTCCCAGAATTCTCCCGTGGCTGGTCCCAGTGTTGGTGCTAGTCTCAGTCTTGGTCCCAGCGCCATTACTATATGGGTACCAGTCTCGGTGCTGGTTCTGCTTTCAGTATTGGTCTCAGTCCCATTCCCAGAGTGGTTCTGGTCCCAGAGCTGGTTCCGGTGCCAGTGCTGGTCCCAGAGTGCTCATAGTGCCAATCTCAGTCTCGGCGCTGGTTCCGGTGCCGGTGCTGCTCCCAGAGTGCTCGTGGTTCCAATCTACGTCTCAGTGCTGGTTCTGGTGCTCGTCCTGGAGTGCTCATAATGCCAATATCAGTCTCAGTGCTGGTTCTTGTGCTGGTCCCAGAGTGCTCATACTGCCAATCACAGTCTCAGTGCTGGTTCCGGTGCCGGCGCTGGTCCCAGAGTGCTCAGAGTTTCAGTCTCAGTCTCAGTGCTGGTTCTGGTGCTGGTCCCAGAGTGCTCATTGCGCCAATCTCAGTTCTCGGTGCTTGTACTGGTGCTGGTCCCAGTCCCAGAATTGATTCGAGGCTGGTCCAAGTGTTGTTGCTGGTATCGGTGCTGGTCCCAGTGCCAGTCCTGTATGGGTACCACTCACCGTGCTGTTTCTGTTATCAGTCCTGGTCTCAGTGACATTCTCAGAATGGTTCTGGGACCAGAGCTGGTTTCAGTGGCAGTGGTGGTCCAAGAGTGCTCATAGTGCCAATTTTAGTCTCGGTGCTGGTTCCAGTGCCGGTGCTGGTCCCAGAGTGCTCATAATGCCAATCTCTTTCTCGTTGCTGCTTCCGGTGCCGGTGCTGGTCCCAGAGTGCTCATAGTGCCAATCTCAGTCTCGGTGCTGCATCGAATGCCGCTGCTTATCCCGGAGTATTCACAGAGCCAATCTCAGTCTCAGTGGTGGTACTGGTGCTGGACCCAGAGTGTTCATTCTGCTAATCTCAGTCTCCGTGCTGGTTCTGGTGCCGGCGCTTGTCCCAGAGTGCTCATAGTGCCAATCTAGGTCTCGGTGCTGGTTCTGTTGCCAGTGCTGCTCCCAGAGCGCTCCAAGTGCCAGTCTTAGTCTCGGAGCTGGTTCAGGTGCCGCTCTCATCCTTAGTCCCCGAGTTGTGACGCTCCCAGTCCCAGAATTCTCCCGGTGCTGGACCCAGTGTTGGTCCATGTCTCAGCCTTGGTCCCAGTGACAGTTCTATATGGGCACAAATATCGGTCCTGGTTCTGTTTTCAGTCTTGATCTCAGTCCAAGTCTCAGAGTGGTTCTAGTCGAAGAGCTGGTTCCGGCGCCATTGCTGGTCCCAGAGTGCTCATAGTGCCAATGTCAGTCTTGGTGCTTGTTCCGGTGCCGGTGCTGGTCCCAGAATGCTCATAAGGCCAGTCTCAGTCTCAGTGCTGGTTCTGGTGCCGGTGCTGCTCCCAGAGTGCTCATAGTGCCACTCTCAGTCTCAGTGCTGGTTCCGGTGCCGGTGCTGGTGCCAGAGTGCTTATAGCTTCAATCTCAGTCTCGGTGCTGGTTCTTATGCCGGTGCCGTTCCCGGAGTGGTCATTGTTCCAATCTCAATGTCGGTGATGGTTGTCGTGCTGGTCCAAGAGTGCTCATAGTGCCAATCTCAGTTTCAATGCTGGTTCTGCTGCCACTGCTGGTCCCATAGTTCTCCTAGTGCCAATCTCAGTCTCAGTGCTGGTTCTGGTGCTGGTCCCAGAGTTCTCATAGTGCCAATCTAATTTTCAGTGCTGATTCCAGTGCCAGTGCTGGTCCCAGAGTGTTCATAGTGCCAATCTCAGTCTCGGTGCTGGTACCAGTGCAGTTGCTGTTCTCAAAGTGCTCATAGTGCCATTCTCAGTCTCGGTGCTGGTTCTGGTGCCGGTGCTGTTCCCAGAGTGCTCATAGTTGCAGTCTCAGTCTCAGTGCTGGTTCTGGTGCTGGTCCCAGAGTGCTCATAGCGCCAATCTCAGTCTCGGTGCTTGTGACGGTGCTGGTCTCCGAGTGCTCGAAGTGCCAATCTCATTCTCTGTGCAGGTTCTGGTTCCGTTGCTGGTCTTGGAGTGCTCATAGTGCCAATCTCTTTCTCGGTGCTCGTTCCAATGCCGGTGCTGGTCCCAGAGCACTTATAGTGCCAATCTGAGTCTCGGTGCTGTTTCGGATGCCGGTGGTGGTCCCGGAGTGGTCATAGTGCCAATCTCAGTCTCAGAGCTGGGTTTGGTGCTGGTCCCAGTGTGCTCATAGTGCCAATCTCAGTCACGGTACTGGTTCCGGTGCCGTTGCTGGTCCCACAGTGCTCATAATGCCAATCTCAGTCTGAGTGATGGTTCAGATGTTGGTGATGTTCCAGGAGTGGTCATAGTGCCAACCTCAGTCTCGGTGCTGGTTCTGGTGCCGGTACTGGTCCCCGAGTGCACATAGTTCCAATCTCAGTATCAGTGCTGGTTGTTGTGCTGGTCCCAGAGTTCTCATAGTGCCAATCTCAGTCTCGGTGCTGCTTCTAGCGCCTGTGCTGGTCTCAGAGTGCTCCAAGTGCCAATCTCAGTCTAGGTGCTGGTTCTGGTGCCGCTCTCAGTCTCAGCCCCGGAGTTGTACCGCTCCCAGTCCCAGAATTATTTCGAGGCTGGTCCCAGTGTGGTTGCTGGTATCAGTCTTGGTCCCAGTATCCAGTTCTGTATGGGTACCAGTCTCGATGCTGGTTCTGTTTTCAGTCTTGGTCTCAGTCACATTCGCAGAGTGTTTCTGCTCCCAGAGTTGGTTCCGGTGCCAGTGCTGGTCCCAGAGTGCTCATAGTGCCAATCTCAGTCTAGGTGCTTGTTCTGGTGCCGCTCTCTGTCTCAGCCCCGGAGTTGTACCACTCCCAGTCCCAGAATTCTTTCGAGGCCCTTCCCTGTGTTGTTGCTTGTATCAATCTTTGTCCCAGTAACCAGTCCTGTATGGATACCAGTCTCGGTGCTGGTTCTGTATTCAGTCTTGGTCTCTGTCACATTCACAGAGTATTTATGGTCCCAGAGCTGGTTCCGCTGAGAGTGCTTGTCCTGAAAAGTGCTCATAGTGCAAATCTCAGTCTCGGTGCTGAATCCAATAACGGTGCTGGTCCCAGAGTGCTATTAGTGCCAATCTCAGTCTTGGTACTGGTTCTGGTTCCGATGCTGGTCCCAAAGTGCTCAAAGTGCCAATCTCCGTCGCGGTGCTGGTTCGGATGCCGGTGCTGGACCCGGAGTGCTCATAGTGCCGATCTCAGTCTCAGTGCTGGGTTTGGCGCTGGTCCTAGAGTGCTCATAGGGCCAATCTCGGTCTCAGTGCAGATTCCGGTGCCGGTGCTGGTCCCGGAGTGGTCATAGTGCCAATCTCAGTCTCAGTGTAGATTCTGGTGCTGGTCCCAGAGTGCTCATAGTGCCAATCTCAGTCTCGGCGCTGGTTCCGGTGCCGGTGCTGGTACCACAGTGCTCATATTGCCAACCTCTTTCTCGATGCTCGTTCCGGTGACGGTGCTGGTCCCAGAGTACTCATAGTGCCAATCTGAGTCTCGGTGCTTGTTCGGATACCGGTGGTTGCTTCGGAGTGCTCACAGTGCCAATCTCAGTCTCAGTGCTGGGTCTGGTGCTGGTCCCGGTGTGCTCATAGTGCCAATCTCAGTCTCAGTGCTGGTTCAGGTCCTGGTCCCGGAGTTCTATTAGTGCCAATCTCAGTCTTGGTACTGGTTCTGTTTCCAGTGCTGATCCCAAAGTGCTCATAGTGCCAATCTCAATCTCGGTGCTGGTTCGGATGCCGGTGCTGGTCCCGGAGTGCTCATAGTTCCAATCTCTGTTTCGGTGCGGGTTCTGCTGCTCGTACCAGAGTGCTTATAGTGCCAATCTCAGTCTCAGTGCTGGTTTCGGTCCTGGTCCCAGCGTGCTCATAGTGCCAATCTCAGTCTCAGTGCTGGTTCTGGTCCTGGTCCCAGAGCGCTCATAGTGCCGATCTTAGTCTCCGTGCTGGTTCAGGTCCAGGTCCCAGAGTGCTCATAGTGCCAATCTCAGTCTCGGTGCTAGTTCTAGTGCCTGTGCTGGTCTCAGAGTGCTCATAGTGCCAATCTCAGTTTATGTGCTGGTTCTGGTGCCGCTCTCAGTCTCAGCCCCGGAGTTGTACCACTCCCAGTCCCAGAATTCGTTTAAATCTGGTCCCCGTGTTGTTGCTGGTATCAGTCTTTGTCCCAGTAACCAGTTCTGTATGGGTACCATTCTCAGTGCTGGTTGTGTTTTCAGTCTTGGTCTCAGTCACATTCACAGAGTGATTCTGGTCCCAGACTTGGTTCGGGTGCCAGTGCTCGTCCCAGAGTGCTCAAAGTGCCAATCTCAGTCTCGGTGCTGGTTCGGATGCCGGTGCTGGTCCCAGAGTGCTCATAGTAGCTATATCAGTCTCGGTGCTGGTTCAGATGCTGGTGCTGGTCCCGGAGTGCTGATAGTGCCAATCTCAGTCTCAGTGCAGGCTCTGGTGCTGGTCACAAAGTGCTCATAGTGCCAATCTCAGTCTCGGTGCAGGTACCGGTTCCAGTGCTGGTCCAGGTGTGCTCATAGTGCCAATTTCAATCTCGGTGCTGGTTTCGGTGCCTGTGCTGGTCCCACAGTGCTCATGGTGCCAATCTCGTCTGAGTGGTGGTTCGCATGTCGGTGCTGGTCCAGGAGTGGTCATAGTACCAATCACAGTCTTGTTGCTTGTTCCGGTGCCGGAGCTTGTCCCAGAGTGCTCATACTGCCAATCTCAGTCTCGGTTCTTGTGCCGGTGCTGGTCTCAGAGTGCTCCAAGTGCCAATCTCAGTCTCGGTGCTGGTTCTGGTGCCACTCTCAGCCTCAGTCCCAGAGGTGTGCTGCTCCCATTCCCAGAATTATTTCGAGGCTGGTCCCAGTGTTGTTGCTGGTATCAGTGTTGGTCCCAGTGCCTGTTATGTATGGGTACCAATCACCGTGCTGTTTCTGTTTTCAGTCCTGGTCTCAGTCAAATTCTCAGAATGGTTCAGGGACCAGAGCTGGTTTCGGTGCCAGTGCTGGACGCAGAGTGCTCATAGTGCCATTCTCAGTCTCGGTGCTTGTACTGGTGCTGCTCCCAGAGTGCTCATAGTGCCAATCTCAGTCTCGGTGCAGATTCTGGTACCGTTGCTGGTCCCAGAGTACTTATAGTGCCAACCTCAGTCTCGGTGCTGGTTCTGGTGACGGTGCTGGTCCCACAGTGCTCATAGTGCCAATCTCAGTCTCAGTGCTGGTTGTGGTGCTGGTCCCAGAATGCTCATACTGCCAATCTCAGTCTCGGTGCTGGTTCTTGTGCCTGTGCTGGTTTCAGAGTGCTCCAAGTGCCAATCTCAGTCTAGGTGCTGGTTCTGGTGCCGCTCTCAGTCCCAGCCCCTGAGTTGTACCACTCCCAGTTTCAGAATTCTTTCGAGGCAGGTCCCAGTGTGGTTGCTGGTATCAGTCTTTGTCCCAGTAACCAGTTCTGTATGGGTACCAGTCTCGACGCTGGTTCTGTTTTCAGTCTTGGTCTCAGTCATATTCACAGAGTGTTTCTGGTCCCAGAGTTGGTTCTGGTGCCAGTGCTGGTCCCAGAGTGCTCATAGTGCCAATCTCAGTCTCGGCACTGGTTCCGGTGCCGGTGCTGGTCCCAGATTGCTCGTGGTTTCAATCTAAGTCTAAGTGCTTGTTCTGGTGCTCGTCCCGGAGTGCTCATAGTGAAAATCTCAGTCTCGGCGCTGGTTCTGGTGCCGGTGCTGCTCCCAGAGTGCTCGTGGTTCCAATCTACGTGTCAGTGCTGGTTCTGGTGCTCGTCCCAGAGTGCTCATAATGCCAATCTCAGTCTCAGTGCTGGTTCTTGTGCTGGTCCCAGAGTGCACATAGTGCCAATCTCAGTCTCGGTGCTGGTTCCGGTGCAGGTGCAGGTCCCAGAGTGCTCATAGTTGCAGTCTCAGTCTCAGTGCTGGTTCTGGTGCTGGTCCCAGAGTGCTCATAGCGCCAATCTCAGTCTCGGTGTTTGTGACGGTGCTGGACTCAGAGTGTTCCAAGTGCCAATCTCAGACTCGCTGCTGGTTCTGGTGCCGCACTCAGTCTCAGTCCCGGAGTTGTGCTGCTCCCAGTCCCAGAATTGTTTCGAGGCTGGTCCCAGTGTTTTTGCTGGTATCCGTGTTGGTCCCAGTGCCAGTCCTGTATGGGTAGCTGTCACCGTGCTCTTTCGGTTTTCAGTCCTGGTATCAGTGACATTCTCAGAATGGTTCTGGGACCAGAGCTGGTTTCAATGCCAGTACTGGACGCAGAGTGCTCATAGTGCCATTCTAAGTCTCGGTGCTTGTACTGGTGCTGGTCCCAGAGTGCTCATAGTGCCAATCTCAGTCTCAGTGCTGGTTCGGATGTTGGTGCTACTCAAGGAGTGGTCATACTGCCAATCTGAGTCTCGGTGCTGGTTCTGGTGCCGGTGCTGGTCCCAAAGTGCTCATAGTTCAAATCTCAGTCTCAGTGTTGGTTGTCGTGCTGGTCCCAGATATCTCATAGTGCCAATCACAGTCTCGTTGCTTGTTCCGGCGCCAGTGGTGGTCCCAAAGTGCTGTTAGTGCCAATCTCATTCTTGGTACTGGTTCTGGTTTTTGTGCTGGTCCCAAAGTGCTCATAGTGCCAATCTCAGTCTCAGTGCTGAGTCTGGTACTGGTCCCAGTGAGCTCATAGTGCCAATCTCAGTCTCGGTGCAGATTCCGGTGCCGGTGCTGGTCCCGGAGTGGTCATAGTGCCAACCTCAGTCTCAGTGCTGGTTCTGGTGCTGGTCCCAGAGTGCTCATAGTGCCAATCTCTGTCTCGGCGCTGGTTCCGGTGCCAGTGCTGGTCGCACAATACTCATAGTGACAATCTCAGTCTGAGTGCTGGTTCGGATGTCGGTGCTTGTCCAGGAGTGGTCATAGTGCCAATCTGAGTCTTGGTGCTGATTCGCATTTTGGTGCTGGCCCCAGAATACTCATAGTTCCAATCTCAGTCTAATTGCTGGTTGTGGTGCTGGTCCCAGAGTTCTCATACTGCCAGTCACAGCCTCGTTGCTTGTTCCGGTGTCGGAGCTGGTCCCAGAGTGCTCATACTGCCAATCTCAGTCTCAGTGCTGGGTCTGGTGATCGTCCCAGAGTGCTCATAGTGCCAATCTCCGTCTCGGTGCAGATTCCGGTGCCGGTGCTGGTCCCGGAGTGGTCATAGTGCCAATCTCAGTCTCGGTGCTGGTTCTGGTGCCGCTCTCAGTCTCAGTCCCTGAGTTGTGCTGCTCCCAGTCCAGGAATTGTTTCGAGGCTGGTCTCACTGTTGTTGCTGGTATCAGTGTTGGTCCCAGTGCCAGTCCTGTATGGGTACCAGTCACCGTGCTGTTTCTGTTTTCAGTCCTGATCTCAATGACATTCTCAGAATGGTTCTGGGACCAGAGCTGGTTTCGGTTCCAGTGCTGGACCCAGAGTGCTCATAGTGCCCATCTCAGTCTCGGTGCAGGTTCTGGTGCCGTTGCTGGTCCCAGAGTGCTCACAGAGCCAATCTCAGTCTCGGTGCTGGTTCCGGTGCCAGTGCTGGTCCCACAATACTCATACTGACAATCTCAGTCTGAGTGCTGGTTCGGATCTCGGTGCTTGTCCAGGAGTGGTCATAGTGCCAATCTGAGTCTTGGTGCTGATTCGGATTCCGGTGCTGGCCCCAGAATGCTCATAGTTCCAATCTCAGTCTCAGTGCTGGTTGTGGTGCTGGTCCCAGAGTTCTCATAGTGCCAATCACAGCCTCGTTGCTTGTTCCGGTGTCAGAGCTGGTCCCAGAGTTCTCATACTGCCAATCTCAATCTCCGTGCTGGTTCAGGTGCTGGTCCCAGAGTGCTCATAGTGCCAATCTCAGTCTCAATGCTGGTTCTAGTGCCGGTGCTGGTCTCAGAGTGCTGTAAGTGCCAATCTCAGTCTAGGTGCTGGTTCGGGTGCTGCTCTCAGTCTCAGCCCCGGAGTTTTACCGCTCCCAGTCCCAGAATTCTTTCGAGACTGGTCCCAGTGTTTTTGCTGCTATCAGTCTTTGTCCCAGTAACCAGTCCTGTATGGGTACCAGTCTCGGTGCTGGTTCTGTTTTCATTCATGGTCTCTGTCACATTCACAGAGTATTTATGGTCCCAGAGCTGGTTCCGGTGCCAGTGCTGGTCCCAGAGTGCTCATAGTGCCAATCTCCCTCTCGGTGCTGGTTCGGATGCCGGTGCTGGTCCCGGAGTGCTCATAGTGCCAATCTCAGTCTCAGTGCTGGGTCTGGTGATCGTCCCAGAGTGCTCATAGTGCCAATCTCCGTCTCGGTGCAGATTCCGGTGCCGGTGCTGGTCCCGGAGTGGTCATAGTGCCAATCTCAGTCTTGGTGCTTGTTCTGGTGCCGCTCTCAGTCTCAGTCCCGGAGTTGTGCTGCTCCCAGTCCCAGAATTGTTTTGAGGCTGGTCTCACTGTTGTTGCTGGTATCAGTGTTGGTCCCAGTGCCAGTCCTGTATGGGTACCAGTCACCGTGCTGTTTCGGTTTTCAGTCCTGATCTCAATGACATTCTCAGAATGGTTCTGGGACCAGAGCTGGTTTCGGTTCCAGTGCTGGACCCAGAGTGCTCATAGTGCCCATCTCAGTCTCGGTGCAGGTTCTGGTGCCGTTGCTGGTCCCAGAGTGCTCACAGAGCCAATCTCAGTCTCGGTGCTGGTTCCGGTGCCAGTGCTGGTCCCACAATACTCATAGTGACAATCTCAGTCTGAGTGCTGGTTCGCATCTCGGTGCTTGTCCAGGAGTGGTCATAGTGCCAATCTGAGTCTTGGTGCTGATTCGGATTCCAGTGCTGGCCCCAGAATGCTCATAGTTCCAATCTCAGTCTCAGTGCTGGTTGTGGTGGTGGTCCCAGAGTTCTCATAGTGCCAATCACAGCCTTGTTGCTTGTTCCGGTGTCAGAGCTGGTCCCAGAGTGCTCATACTGCCAATCTCAATCTCCGTGCTGGTTCAGGTGCTGGTCCCAGAGTGCTCATAGTGCCAATCTCAGTCTCAATGCTGGTTCTAGTGCCGGTGCTGGTCCCAGAGTGCTCGTAGTTCCAATCTCAGTCTCAAAGCTGGTTCTGGTGCCGCTCTCAGTCTCAGCCCCGGAGTTGTACCGCTCCCAGTCTCAGAATTCTTTCGAGGCTGGTCCCAGTGTTTTTGCTGGTATCAGTCTTTGTCCCAGTAACCAGTCCTGTATGGGTGCCAGTCTCAGTGCTGGTTCTGTTTTCATTCATGGTCTCTGTCACATTCACAGAGTATTTATGGTCCCAGAGTTGGTTCCGGTGCCAGTGCTGGTCCCAGAGTGCTCATAGTGCTAGTCACAGCCTCGTTGCTTGTTCCGGTGTCGGAGCTGGTCCCAGAGTGCTCATACTGCCAATCTCAATCTCCGTGCTGGTTCAGGTGCTGGTCCCAGAGTGCTCATAGTGCCAATCTCAGTCTCAATGCTGGTTCTAGTGCCGGTGCTGGTCTCAGAGTGCTGTAAGTGCCAATCTCAGTCTAGGTGCTGGTTCTGGTGCTGCTCTCAGTCTCAGCCCCGGAGTTGTACCTCTCCCAGTCCCAGAATTCTTTCGAGACTGGTCCCAGTGTTTTTACTGCTATCAGTCTTTGTCCCAGTAACCAGTCCTGTATGGGTACCAGTCTCGGTGCTGGTTCTGTTTTCATTCATGGTCTCTGTCACATTCACAGAGTATTTATGGTCCCAGAGCTGGTTCCGGTGCCAGTGCTGGTCCCTGAGTGCTCATAGTGCCCATCTCAGTCTCGGTGCAGGTTCTGGTGCCGTTGCTGGTCCCAGAGTGCTCATAGTGCCAATCTCAGTCTCGGCGCTGGTTCCGGTGCCGGTGCTGCTCCCAGAGTGCTCGTGGTTTCAATCGAATTCTCAGTGCCTGTTCTGGTGCTCGTCCCGGAGTGCTCATAATGCCAATCTCAGTCTCAGTGCTGGTTCTTGTGCTGGTCCCAGAGTGCTCATAGTTGCAGTCTCAGTCTCAGTGCTGGTTCTGGTGCTGGTCCCAGAATGCTCATAGAGCCAATCTCTGTCTCGTTGCTGGTTCTGGTGCCGCTCTCAGTCTCAGTCCCGGTGTTGTGCTGCTCCCAGTCGCAGAATTGTTACGAAGCTTGTCCCAGTGTTGTTGCTGGTATCAGTGTTGGTCCCAGTGCCAGTCCTGTATGGGTACCAGTCACCCTGGTTTTCGGTTTTCAGTCCTGGTCTCAGTGATATTCTCAGAATGGTTCTGGGACCAGAGCTGGTTTCGGTGCCAGTGCTGGTCCCAGAGTGCTCATAGTGCCATTCTCAGTCTCGGTGCTTGTACTGGTGCTGGTCCCACAGTTCTCATAGTGCCAATCTCATTCTGGGTTCTGGTTCGGATTTCGGTGCTGGTCCAGGAGTGGTCATAGTGCCAATCTAAGTCTCGGTGCTGGTTCTAATGCGGGTGCTGGTCCCAGAGTGCTCATAGTGCCAATCTCATTCTCGGTGCTGCTTCTAGTGCCTGTGCTGGTCTCAGAGTGCTCCAAGTGCCAATCTCAGTCTAGGTGCTGGTTCTGGTGCCGCTCTCTGTCTCAGCCACGGAGTTGTACCGCTCCCAGTCCCAGAATTCTTTCGAGGCTGGTCCCAGTGTGGTTGCTGGTATCAGTCTTGGTCCCAGTAAACAATTCTGCATGGGAACCAGTCTCGATGCTTGTTCTGTTTTCAGTCATGGTCTCAGTCACATTCAGAGAGTGTTTTTAGTCCCAGAGTTGGTTCCGGTGCCGGTGCTGGTCCCGGAGTGCTCATAGTGCCAACCTCAGTCTCGGCGCTGGTTCCGGTGCCGGTGCTGGTCCCAGAGTGCTCATAGTTCCAATCTCAATCTCAGTGCTGGTTCTGGTGCTGGTCCCAAACTGCTCATAGTGCCAATCTCCGTCTCGGTGCTGGTTCGGATGCCGGTGCTGGTCCCAGAGTGCTTATAGTGCCAATCTCAGTCTCGGCGTTGGTTCCGGTGCCGGTGCTGGTCCCAGAGTGCTCGTGGTTCCAATCTAAGTCTCAGTGCTTGTTCTGGTGCTCGTCCCGGAGTGCTCATAATGCCAATCTCAGTCTCAGTGCTGGTTCTTCTGCTGGTCCCAGAATGCTCATAGTGCCAATCTCAGTCTCGGTGCTGGTTCTGGTGCAGGTGCTGGTCCCAGAGTGCTCATAGTTGCAGTCTCAGTTTCAGTGCTGGTTCTGGTGCTGGTCCCAGAGTGCTCATAGAGCCAATCTCCGTCTCGTTGCTGGTTCTGGTGCCGCTCTCAGTCTCAGTCCCGGTGTTGTGCTGCTCCCAGTCCCAGAATTGTTACGAGGCTTGTCCCAGTGTTGTTGCTGGTATCAGTGTTGGTCCCAGTGCCAGTCCTGTATGGGTACCAGTCACCCTGGTTTTCGGTTTTCAGTCCTGGTCTCAGTGATATTCTCAGAATGGTTCTGGGACCAGAGCTGGTTTCGGTGCCAGTGCTGGTCCCAGAGTGCTCATACTGCCATTCTCAGTCTCGGTGCTTGTACTAGTGCTGGTCCCACAGTTCTCATAGTGCCAATCTCATTCTGAGTGCTGGTTCGGATTTCGGTGCTGGTCCAGGAGTGGTCATAGTGCCAATCTCCATCTCGGTGCTGGTTCTAATGCGGGTGCTGGTCCCAGAGTGCTCATAGTGCCAATCTCATTCTCGGTGCTGCTTCTAGTGCCTGTGCTGGTCTCAGAGTGCTCCAAGTGCCAATCTCAGTCTAGGTGCTGGTTCTGGTGCCGCTCTCTGTCTCAGCCACGGAGTTGTACCGCTCCCAGTCCCAGAATTCTTTCGAGGCTGGTCCCAGTGTGGTTGCTGGTATCAGTCTTGGTTGCAGTAAACAATTCTGCATGGGAACCAGTCTCGATGCTTGTTCTGTTTTCAGTCATGGTCTCAGTCACATTCGCAGAGTGTTTTTAGTCCCAGAGTTGGTTCCGGTGCCGGTGCTGGTCCCAGAGTGCTCATAGTGCCAACCTCAGTCTCGGCGCTGGTTCCGGTGCCGGTGCTGGTCCCAGAGTGCTCATACGGCCAATTTCAGTCTCGGTGCTGGTTCTGGTGCCGGTGCTCGTCCCAGAGTGCTCATAGTTCCAATCTCAGTCTCAGTGCTGGTTCTGGTGCTGGTCCCAGACTGCTCATAGTGCAAATCTCAGTCTCGGTGCTGGTTCTAGTGCCTGTGCTGGTCTCAGAGTGCTCCAAGTGCCAATCGCAATCTAGATGATGGTTCTGGTGCCGCTCTCAGTCTCAGCTCCGGAGTTGTACCGCTCCCAGTCCCAGAATTATTTCGAGGCTGGTCCCTGTGTTGTTGCTGGTATCAGTCTTGGTCCCAGTAACCAGTTCTGTATGGGTACCAGTCTCGATGCTGGTTGTGTTTTCAGTCTTGGTCTCAGTCACATTCACAGAGTGTTTCTGCTCCCAGACTTAGTTCCGGTGCCAGTGCTGGTCCCAGAGTGCTCATAGTGCCAATCTCAGTCTCGGTGCTGAATCCAATGACGGTGCTGGTCCCGGAGTGCTATCAGTGGCAATCTCAGTCTTGGTACTGGTTGTGGTTCCTGTGCTGGTCCCAAACTGCTCATAGTGCCAATCTTTGTCTCGGTGCTTGTTTGGATGCCGGTGCTGGTCCGGAGTGCTCATAGTGCCAATCTCCGTCTCAGTGCTGGGTCTGGTGATCGTCCCAGAGTGCTCATAGTGCCAGTCTCGGTGCAGATTCCGCGGCCGGTGCTAGTCCCGGAGTGGTCATAGTGCGAATCTCATTCTCAGTGCTGGTTCTGGTGCTGGTCCCAAAGTGCTCACAATGCCAATCTGAGTCTCAGTGCTGGTTCCGGTGCGGGTGCTGGTCCCAGAGTGTTCATAATGCCAATCTCAGTGTAAATGCGGGTTTTTGTGCTGGTCACAGAGTGCTCATTGCGCCAATCTCACTCTCGGTGCTGGTTCTGCTGCCGCTCTCATTCTCAGCCCCGAATTTGTGCCACTCCCAGTCCCAGAATTCTCCCGTGGCTGTTCCCAGTGTTGGTGGTAGTCTCACTCTTGGTCCCAGCTCCTTTCCTATATGGGTACCAGTCTCGGTGCTGGTTCTGCTTTCAGTATTGGTCTCAGTCCCATTCCCAGAGTGGTTCTGGTTCCAGAGCTGGTTCTTGTGCAGCGCTGGTCCCGGAGTGCTCATATTGAAAATCTCAGGTTCGGCGCTGTTTCTCGTGCCGGTGCTGCTCCCAGAGTGCTCGTGGTTCCAATCTACGTGTCAGTGCTGGTTCTGGTGCTCGTCCTGGAGTGCTCATAATGCCAATCTCAGCCTCAGTGCTGGTTCTGGTGCTGGTCCCAGAGTGCTCATAGCGCCAATCTCAGTCTCGGTGTTTGTGCCGGTGCTGGTCTCAGAGTGTTCCAAGTGCCAATCTCAGTCTCGCTGCTGGTTCTGCTGCCGCTCTCAGTCTCAATCCCGGAGTTGTGCTCCTCCCAGTCCCAGAATTGTTTTGAGGCTGGTCCCAGTGTTGTTGCTGGTATCCGTGTTGGTCCCAGTGCCAGTCCTGTATGGGTAGCAGTCACCGTGCTCTTTCGGTTTTCAGTCCTGGTCTCAGTGACATTCTCAGAATGGTTCTGGGACCAGAGCTGGTTTCAATGCCAGTACTGGACGCAGAGTGCTCATAGTGCCATTCTAAGTCTTGGTGCTTGTACTGGTGCTGGTCCCAGGGTGCTCATAGTGCCAATCTCTGTCTCGGTGCTGGTTCGAATGTTGGTGCTGCTCCAGGAGTGGTCATACTGCCAATCTGAGTCTCGGTGCTGGTTCTGGTGCCGGTGCTGGTCCCAAAGTGCTCATAGTTCCAATCTCAGTCTCAGTGTTGGTTGTCGTGCTGGTCCCAGATATCTCATAGTGCCAATCACAGTCTCGTTGCTTGTTCCGGTGCCAGTGGTGGTCCCAGAGTGCTATTACTGCCAATCTCAGTCTTGGTACTGGTTCTGGTTTTTGTGCTGGTTCCAAAGTGCTCATAGTGCCAATCTCAGTCTCAGTGCTGAGTCTGGTTCTGGTCCCAGTGTGCTCATATTGCCAATCTCAGTCTCGGTGCAGATTCCGGTGCCGGTGCTGGTCCCGGAGTGGCCATAGTGCCAACCTCAGTCTCAGTGCTGGTTCTGGTGCTGGTCCCAGAGTGCTCACAGTGCCAATCTCTGTCTCGGTGCTGGTTCCGGTGCCAGTGCTGGTCCCACAATACTCATAGTGCCAATCTCAGTCTGAGTGCTAGTTCGGATGTCGGTGCTTGTCCAGGAGTGGTCATAGTGCCAATCTGAGTCTTGGAGCTGATTCGGATTCCGGTGCTCGCCCCAGAATGCTCATAGTTCCAATCTCAGTCTCAGTGCTGGTTGTGGTGCTGGTCCCAGAGTTCTCATAGTGCCAGTCACAGCCTCGTTGCTTGTTCCGGTGTTGGAGCTGGTCCCAGAGTGCTCATACTGCCAATCTCAATCTCCGTGCTGGTTCAGGTGCTGGTCCCAGAGTGCTCATAGTGCCAATCTCAGTCTCAATGCTGGTTCTAGTGCCGGTGCTGGTCTCAGAGTGCTGTAAGTGCCAATCTCAGTCTAGGTGCCAGTTCTGGTGCTGCTCTCAGTCTCAGCCCCGGAGTTGTGCTGCTCCCAGTCCCAGAATTCTTTCGAGACTGGTCCCAGTATTTTTGCTGCTATCAGTCTTTCTCCCAGTAACCAGTCCTGTATGGGTACCAGTCTCGGTGCTGGTTCTGTTTTCATTCATGGTCTCTGTCACATTCACAGAGTATTTATGGTCCCAGAGCTGGTTCCGGTGCCAGTGCTGGTCCCAGAGTGCTCATAGTGCCAATCTCCGTCTCGGTGCTGGTTCGGATTCCGGTGCTGGTCTCGGAGTGTTCATAGTGCCAATCTCAGTCTCAGTGCTGGGTCTGGTGATCGTCCCAGAGTGCTCATAGTGCCAATCTCCGTCTCGGTGCAGATTCCGGTGCCTGTGCTGGTCCCGGAGTGGTCATAGTGCCAATCTCTTTCTCGGTGCTGGTTCTGGTGCCGCTCTCAGTCTCAGTCCCGGAGTTGTGCTGCTCCCAGTCCCAGAATTGTGTCGAGGCTGGTCTCACTGTTGTTGCTGGTATCAGTGTTGGTCCCAGTGCCAGTCCTGTATGGGTACCAGTCACCGTGGTGTTTCTGTTATCAGTCCTGATCTCAGTGACATTCTCAGAATGGTTCTGGGACCAGAGCTGGTTTCCGTGCCAGTGGTGGACCCAGAGTGCTCATAGTGCCAATCTCCGTCTCGGTGCTGGTTCCGGTGCCAGTGCTGGTCCCACAATACTCATACTGACAATCTCAGTCTGAGTGCTGGTTCGGATGTCGGTGCTTGTCCAGGAGTGGTCATAGTGCCAATCTGAGTCTTGGTACTGATTCGGATTCCGGTGCTGGCCCCAGAATGCTCATAGTTCCAATCTCAGTCTCAGTGCTGGTTGTGGTGCTGGTCCCAGAGTTCTCATAGTGCCAATCACAGCCTCGTTGCTTGTTCCGGTGTCGGAGCGGGTCCCAGAGTGCTCATACTGCCAATCTCAATCTCCGTGCTGGTTCAGGTGCTGGTCCCAGAGTGCTCATAGTGCCAATCTCAGTCTCAATGCTGGTTCTAGTGCCGGTGCTGGTCTCAGAGTGCTGCAAGTGCCAACCTCAGTCTAGGTGCTGGCTCTGGTGCTGCTCTCAGTCTCAGCCCTGGAGTTGTACCGCTCCCAGTCTCAGAATTCTTTCGAGGCTGGTCCCAGGGTTTTTGCCAGTATCAGTCTTTGTCCCAGTAACCAGTTCTGTATGGGTTCCAGTCTCGATGCTGGTTCTGTTTTCAGTCTTGGTCTCAGTCACATTTACAGAGTGTTTCTGCTCTCAGAGTTGGTTCCGGTGCTGGTGCTGGTCCCAGAGTGCTCGTAGTTCCAATCTCAGTCTCAAAGCTGGTTCTGGTGCCGCTCTCAGTCTCAGCCCCCGAGTTGTACCGCTCCCAGTCCCAGAATTCTTTCGAGACTGGTCCCAGTGTGGTTGCTGGTATCAGTCTTTTTCCCAGTAACCAGTCCTGTATGGGTACCAATCTCGATGCTGGTTCTGTTTTCAGTCTTGGTCTCAGTCACATTCACAGAGTGTTTCTGGTCCCAGAGTTGGTTCCGGTGCCAGTGCTGGTCCCGGAGTGCTCATAGTGCCAATCTCAGTCTCGGCGGTGGTTCCGGTGCTGGTGCTGGTCCCAGAGTGCTCGTAGTTCCAATCTCAGTCTCAAAGCTGGTTCTGGTGCCGCTCTCTGTCTCAGCCCCGGAGTTGTACCGCTCCGAGTCCCAGAATTCTTTCGAGGCTGGTCCCAGTGTTTTTGCTGCTATCAGTCTTTGTCCCAGTAACCAGTCCTGTATGGGTACCTGTCTCGGTGCTGGTTCTGTTTTCATTCCTGGTCTCTGACACATTCACAGATTATTTATGGTCTCAGAGCTGGTTCCGGTGCCAGTGCTGGTCCCAGAGTGCTCATAGTGCCAGTCTCATTCTCGGTGCTGCTTCTAGTGCCTGTGCTGGTCTCAGAGTGCTCCAAGTGCCAATCTTAGTCTAGGTGCTGGTTCTGGTGCCGCTCTCTGTCTCAGCTCCGGGGTTGTACCGCTCCCAGTCCCAGAATTCTTTCGAGGCTGGTCCCAGTGTGGTTGCTGGTATCAGTCTTGGTCCCAGTAAACAGTTCTGTATGGGAAGCAGTCTCGATGCTGGTTCTGTTTTCAGTCATGGTCTGAGTCACATTCACAGAGTGTTTTTAGTCCCAGAGTTGGTTCCGGTGCCAGTGCTGGTCCCAGAGTGCTCATAGTGCCAACCTCAGTCTCGGCGCTGGTTCCGGTGCCGGTGCTGGTCTCAGAGTGCTCATACGGCCAATTTCAGTCTCGGTGCTGGTTCTGGTGCCGGTGCTCGTCCCAGAGTGCTCATAGTTCGAATCTCAGTCGCAGTGCTGGTTCTGGTGCTGGTCCCAGACTGCACATAGTGCAAATCTCAGTCTCGGTGCTGGTTCTCTTTTCATTCAAGGTCTCTGACACATTCACAGAGTATTTATGGTCTCAGAGCTGGTTCCGGTGCCAGTGCTGGTCCCAGAGTGCTCATAGTGCCAATCTCAGTCTCTGTGCTGGTTCAGGTGCTGGTCCCAGACTGCTCATAGTGCCAATCTCAGTCTCGGTGCCGGTTCTTGTGCCTGGGCTGATTTCAGAGTGCTCCAAGTGCCAATCTCAGTCTAAGTGCTGGTTCTGGTGCCGCTCTCAGTCTCAGCCCCTGAGTTGTACCACTCCCAGAACCAGAATTCTTTCGAGGCTGGTCCCAGTGTGGTTGCTGGTATCAGTCTTTGTCCCAGTAACCAGTTCTGTATGGGTACCAGTCTCAATGATGGTTCGGTTTTCAGTCTTGGTCTCAATCACATTCACAGAGTGTTTCTGGTCCCAGAGTTGGTTCCGGTGCCACTGCTGTTCCCAGAGTGCTCATAGTGCCAATCTCAGTCTCGGCGCTGGTTCCGGTGCCGGTGCTGGTCCCAGAGTGCTATTAGTGGCAATCTCAGTCTTGGTACTGGTTGTGGTTCCTGTGCTGGTCCCAAAGTGTTCATAGTGCCAATCTCCGTCTCGGTGCTGGTTCGGATGCCGGTGCTGGCCCCGGAGTGCTCATAGTGCCAATCTCTGTCTCAGTGCTGGGTCTGGTCATCGTCCCAGAAAGCTCATAGTGCCAATCTCAGTCTCGGTGCAGATTCCGGTGCCGGTGCTGGTCCCGGAGTTGTCATAGCGCCAATCTCAGTCTCGGTGCTGGTTCTGGTGCCGCTCTCATTCTCAGCTTCGGAGTTCTGCCCCTCCCAATCCCAGAATTCTCCCGTGGCTGGTCCCAGTTTTGGTGCTAGTCTCAGTCTTTGTCCAGTAACCAGTCCTGTATGGGTACCAATCTCGGTGCTGGTTCTGCTTTCAGTCTTGGTCTCAGTCCCATTCCCAGAGTGGTTCTGGTCCCAGAGCTGGTTCCGGTGCCAGTGCTGGTCCCGGAGTGCTCATAGTGAAAATCTCAGTCTCGGCGCTGGTTCCGGTGCCGGTGCTGCTCCCAGAGTGCTCCTGATGCCAATCTAAGTCTCAGTGCTGTTTCTGTTGCTCGTCCCGGAGTGCTCATAATTCAAATCTCAGTCTCAGTGCGGGTTCTGGTACTGGTCCCAAAGTGCTCATAATGCCAATCTCAGTCTCGCTGCTTGTGCCGGTGCTGGTCTCAAAGTGCTCGAAGTGCCAATCTCAATCTCGGTGCTGGTTCTGGTGCCACTCTCAGTCTCAGTCCCAGAGTTGTGCTGCTCCCAGTCCCAGAATTGTTTCGAGGCTTATACCGGTGTTGTTGCTGGTAGCAGTGTTCATCCCAGTGCCAGTCCTATATGGGTACCAGCCACCGTGCTGTTTCCGTTTTCAGTCCAGGTCTCAGTCACATTCTCAGAATGGTTCTGGGACCAGAGCTGGTTTCCGTGCCAGTGTTGGACGCAGAGTGCTCATAGTGGCATTCTCAGTCTCGGTGCTTGTACTGGTGCTGGTCCCAGAGTGCTCATAATGCCAATCTCAGTCTCGGTGCAGGTTCTGGTGCTGTTGCTTGTACCAGAGTGGTCATAGTGCCAATCTCTTTCTTGGTGCTGGTTCCGGTTCCGGTGCTGGTCCCACAGTGCTCATAGTGCCAATCTCAGTCTGAGTGCTGGTTCGGATGTCGGTGCTGGTCCTGGAGTGGTCATAGTGCCAATCTCAGTCTCGGTGATGGTTCTGGTGCCGGTGATGCTCCAAGAGTGCTCATAGTTTCAATCTCAGTCTCAGTGCTGGTTGTGGTGCTGGTCCCAGAGTTCTCATAGTGCCAATCACAATCTCTTTTCTTATTTCGGTGCCGGAGCAGGTCCCAAAGTGCTCATACTGCCAATCTCAGTCTCATTGCTGGTTCAGGTGCTGGTCCCAGACTACTCATAGTGCCAATCTCAGTCTCGGTGCTGGTTCGGATGCCGTGCTGGTCCCGGAGTACTGTTAGTTCCAATCTCAGTCTCCGTGCTGGGTCTGGTGCTGGTCCCAGAGTGCTGATAGTGCCAATCTCTATCTCGGCGCAGATTCCGGTGTCGGTGCTGGTCCCAGGGTACTTGTGGTTCCAATCTAAGTCTCATTGCTGCTTCTGGTGCTCGTCCTGGAGTGCTCATAATGCCAGTCTCAGTTCTGGTTCTTATGCTGGTCCCAGAGTGCTCATAGTGCCAATCTCAGTCTCGGTGCTGGTTCCGGTACTGGTGCTGGTCCCAGAGTGCTCATAGTTGAAGTCTCAGTCTCAGTGCTGGTTCTGGTGCTGGTCCAAGAGTGCTCATAGCGCCAATCTCAGTCTCGGTGCTGGTTCAGGTGCCGCTCTCAGCCTCAGTCCCAGAGTTGTGCTCCTCCCAGTCCCAGAATTGTTTCGAGGCTGGTCCCAGTGTTGTTGCTGGTATCAGTGTTGGTCCAAGTGCCAGTCCTGTATGTGTACCAGTCACCGTGCTGTTTCTGTTTTCAGTCTTGGCCTCAGTGACATTCTCAGAATACTTCTGGGACCAGAACTGGTGTCGGTGCCAATGCTGGTCCCAGAGTGCTCATAGTGCCATTCTCAGTCTCGGTGCTTGTACTGGTGCTGGTCCCAAAGTGCTCATAGTGCCAATCTCAGTCTCGGCACAGGTTCTGGTGCCGTTGCTGGTCCCAGAGTTCTCATAGTGCCAATCACAATCTCGTTGCTTATTCCGGTGCCGGTGCTGGTCCCAGAGTACTCATAGTGCCAATCCCAGTCTCAGTGTTGGGTCAGGTGCGTGTCCCAGTGTGCTCATAGTGCCAGTCTCAGTCTCGGTGCAGTTTCCGATGCCGGTGCTGGTCCCACAGTTCTCATAGTGCCAATCTCATTCTGAGTGCTGGTTCGCATGTCGGTGCGGGTCCAGGAGTGCTCATAGTGCCAATCTCAGTCTCGGTGCTGGTTCTGGTGCAGGTGCTGGTCCCAGAGTGCTCATAATGCCAATCTCTTTCTCGTTGCTGCTTCCGGTGCCGGTGCTGGTCCCAGAGTGCTCATAGTGCCAATCTCAGTCTCGGTGCTGCATCGGATGCCGCTGCTTATCCCGGAGTATTCATAGAGCCAATCTCATTCTCAGTGCTGGTACTGGTGCTGGACCCAGAGTGTTCATTCTGCTAATCTCAGTCTCCGTGCTGGTTATGGTGCCGGCGCTTGTCCCAGAGTGCTCATAGTGCCAATCTAGGTCTCGGTGCTGGTTCTGTTGCCAGTGCTGCTCCCAGAGCGCTCCAAGTGCCAATCTTAGTCTCGGAGCTGGTTCAGGTGCCGCTCTCATCCTTAGTCCCGGAGTTGTGACGCTCCCAGTCCCAGAATTCTCCCGGTGCTGGACCCAGTGTTGGTCCATGTCTCAGCCTTGGTCCCAGTGACAGTTCTATATGGGCACAAATATCGGTCCTGGTTCTCTTTTCAGTCTTGATCTCAGTCCAAGTCTCAGAGTGGTTCTAGTCGAAGAGCTGGTTCCGGCGCCATTGCTGGTCCCAGAGTGCTCATAGTGCCAATGTCAGTCTTGGTGCTTGTTCCGGTGCCGGTGCTGGTCCCAGAATGCTCATAAGGCCAGTCTCAGTCTCAGTGCTGGTTCTGGTGCAGGTGCTGCTCCCAGAGGGCTCATAGTGCCACTCTCAGTCTCAGTGCTGGTTCCGGTGCCGGTGCTGGTGCCAGAGTGCTTATAGCTTCAATCTCAGTCTCGGTGCTGGTTCTTATGCCGGTGCCGTTCCCGGAGTGGTCATTGTTCCAATCTCAATGTCGGTGCTGGTTGTCGTGCTGGTCCAAGAGTGCTCATAGTGCCAATCTCAGTTTCAATGCTGGTTCTGCTGCCACTGCTGGTCCCATAGTTCTCCTAGTGCCAATCTCAGTCTCAGTGCTGGTTCTGGTGCTGGTCCCAGAGTTCTCATAGTGCCAATCTAATTTTCAGTGCTGATTCCAGTGCCAGTGCTGGTCCCAGAGTGTTCATAGTGCCAATCTCAGTCTCGCTGCGGGTTGCGGTGCCGGTGCTGGTCCCAGAGTGCATATAGTGCCAATCTCAGTCTCGGTGCTGGTTCTGGTGCACCCCTGATTGTCAGCCCCGGAGTTGTGCGGCTCCCAGTTCCAGAATTCTCCCGGTGCCTGTCCTAGTGTTGGTGGTAATCTCAGTCTTGGTCCCAGTGCCAGTCCTATATGGGTTCCAGTCTCAGTGCTGGTTCTGCTTTCAGTCTTAGTCTCAGTCACATTCACAGAGTGGTTCTGGTCCCAGAGCTGGTCCCGGTGCCAGTGCTGGTCCTAGAGTGCTCATAGTGCCAATCTCAGTCTCGATGCTGGTTCTGGTTCCGGTGCTGCTACCAGCGTGCTCTTAGTCCCAATCTAAGTCTCAGTGCTGGTTCTCGTGCTCGTCCCAGAGTGCTCATAGTGCCAATCTCAGTTTCGGTACTGGTTCCGGTGTCGGTGCTGGTCCCAGAGTGCTCATACTGCCAATCTCACTCTCGGTGCTGGTTCGGATGCCGGTGCTAGTCCCGGAGTGCTCATAGTGGCAATCTGAGTCTCAGTGCTGGCTCTGGTGCTGGTCCCAGAGTGCTCATAGTGCCAATATCCGTCTCGCTGCAGATTCCGGTGCTGGTGCTGGTCCCAGAGTGTTCATAGTGCCAATCTCAGTCTCGGTGCTGCTTGCGGAGCCGGTGCTGGTTCTAGAGTGCGCATAGTGACAAACTCAGTACCAGTGCTGGCTCTGGTCTTGGTCCTAGAGTGCTCATAGTGCCAATCTCAGTCTCGGTGCTGGTGCTGTTTCCGGTGCTGGTCCCAGAGTGCTCGAAGTTCAAATCTAAGTCTCAGTGCTGGTTCTGTTGCTCGTCCCAGAGTGCTCATAGTGCCAATCTCAGTCTCGGTGCTGAATCCAATGACGGTGCTGGTCCCGGAGTGCTATTAGTGGCAATCTCAGTCTTGGCAATGCTTCGGGTTCCGGTGCTGGTCCCAAAGTGCTCAAAGTGCCAATCTCCGTCTCGGTGCTGGTTCGCATGCCGGTGCTGCTCCCCGAGTGCTCATAGTGCCAATCTCAGTCTCAGTGCTGGGTCTGGTGATCGTCCCAGAGTGCTCATAGTGCCAATCTCCGTCTCGGTGCAGATTCCGGGGCCGGTGCTGGTCCCGGAGTGGTCATAGTGCCAATCTCAGTCTCGGTGCTGGTTCTGGTGCCGCTCTCATTCTCAGTCCCGGAGTTGTGCTGCTCCCAGTCCCAGAATTGTTTCGAGGCTGGTCTCACTGTTGCTGCTGGTATCAGTGTTGGTCCCAGTGCCAGTCCTGTATGGGTACCAGTCACCGTGCTGTTTCTGTTTTCAGTCCTGATCTCAGTGACATTCTCAGAATGGTTCTGGGACCAGAGCTGGTTTCGGTGCCAGTGGTGGACCCAGAGTGCTCATAGTGCCCATCTCAGTCTCGGTGCAGGTTCTGGTGTCGTTGCTGGTCCCAGAGTGCTCACAGAGCCAATATCAGTCTCGGTGCTGGTTCCGGTGCCAGTGCTGGTCCCACAATACTCATACTGACAATCTCAGTCTGAGTGCTGGTTCGGATGTCGGTGCTTGTCCAGGAGTGGTCATAGTGCCAATCTGAGTCTTGGTGCTGATTCGGATTCCGGTGCTGGCCCCAGGATGCTCATAGTTCCAATCTCAGTCTCAGTGCTGGTTGTGGTGCTGGTCCCAGAGTTCTCATAGTGCCAATCACAGCCTCGTTGCTTCTTCCGGTGTCGGAGCAGGTCCCAGAGTGCTCATACTGCCAATCTCAATCTCCGTGCTGGTTCAGGTGCTGGTCCCAGAGTGCTCATAGTGCCAATCTCAGTCTCAATGCCGGTTCTAGTGCCGGTGCTGGTCTCAGAGTGCTGCAAGTGCTAATCTCAGTCTAGGTGCTGGCTCTGGTGCTGCTCTCAGTCTAAGCCCTGGAGTTGTACCGCTCCCAGTCTCAGAATTCTTTCGAGGCTGGTCCCAGGGCTTTTGCTAGTATCAGTCATTGTCCCAGTAACCAGTTCTGTATGGGTTCCAGTCTCGATGCTGGTTCTGTTTTCAGTCTTGGTCTCAGTCACATTTACAGAGTGTTTCTGCTCCCTGAGTTGGTTCCGGTGCCAGTGCTAGTCCCAGAGTGCTCATAGTTCCAATCTCAGTCTCGGCGGTGGTTCCGGTGCTGGTGCTGGTCCCAGAGTGCTCGTAGTTCCAATCTCAGTCTCAAAGCTGGTTCTGGTGCCGCTCTCAGTCTCAGCCCCCGAGTTGTACCGCTCCCAGTCTCAGAATTCTTTCGAGGCTGGTCCCAGTGTTTTTGCTGGTATCAGTCTTTGTCCCAGTAACCAGTCCTGTATGGGTACCAGTCTCGGTGCTGGTTCTGTTTTCATTCATGGTCTCTGTCACATTCACAGAGTATTTATGGTCCCAGAGCTGGTTCCGGTGCCAGTGCTGGTCCCACAGTACTCATAGTGCCAATCTCAGTCTCGGTGCTGAATACAATGACGGTGCTGGTCCCGGAGTGCTATTAGTGGCAATCTCAGTCTTGGTACTGGTTGTGGTTCCTCTGCTGGTCCCAAACTGCTCATAGTGCCAATCTACCTCTCGGTGCTGGTTCGGATGCCGGTGCTGGTCCCAAAGTGCTCATAGTGCCAATCTCCGTCTCAGTGCTGGGTCTGGTGATCGTCCCAAAGTGCTCATAGTGCCAATCTCCATCTTGGTGCAGATTCCGGGGCCGGTGCTGGTCTTGGAGTGGTCATAGTGCGAATCTCATTCTCGGTGCTTGTTCTGGTGCTGGTCCCAAAGTGCTCATAATGCCAATCTCAGTCTCAGTGCTGGTTCTAGTGCCAGTGCTGGTCTCAGAGTGCTGCAAGTGCCAATCTCAGTCTAGGTGCTGGTTCTGGTGCTGCTCTCAGTCTCAGCCCCGGAGTTGTGCCGCTCCCAGTCCCAGAATTCTTTCGAGACTGGTCGCAGTGTGGTTGCTGGTATCAGTCTTTGTCCCAGTAACCAGTTCTGTATGGGTGCCAGTCTCGATGATGGTTCGGTTTTCAGTCTTGGTCTCAATCACATTCACAGAGTGTTTCTGGTCCCAGAGTTGGTTCCGGTGCCACTGCTGTTCCCAGAGTGCTCATAGTGCCAATCTCAGTCTCGGCGCTGGTTCCAGTGCCGGTGCTGGTCCCAGAGTGCTATTAGTGGCAATCTCAGTCTTGGTACTGGTTGTGGTTCCTGTGCTGGTCCCAAAGTGTTCATAGTGCCAATCTCCGTCTCGGTGCTGGTTCGGATGCCGGTGCTGGTCCCGGAGTGCTCATAGTGCCAATCTCTGTCTCGGTGCAGATTCCGGTGCCGGTGCTGGTCCCGGAGTTGTCATAGCGCCAATCTCAGTCTCGGTGCTGGTTCTGGTGCCGCTCTCATTCTCAGCTTCTGAGTTCTGCCCCTCCCAGTCCCAGAATTCTCCCGTGGCTGGTCCCAGTGTTGGTGCTAGTCTCAGTCTTTGTCCAGTAACCAGTCCTGTATGGATTCCAATCTCGGTGCTGGTTCTGCTTTCAGTCTTGGTCTCAGTCCCATTCCCAGAGTGGTTCTGGTCCCAGAGCTGGTTCCGGTTCCAGTGCTGGGCCCGGAGTGCTCATAGTGAAAATCTCAATCTCGGCGCTGGTTCCGGTGCCGGTGCTGCTCCCAGAGGGCTCCTGATGCCAATCTAAGTCTCAGTGCTGGTTCTGGTGCTCGTCCCGGAGTGCTCATAATTCAAATCTCAGTCTCAGTGCGGGTTCTGGTACTGGTCCCAAAGTGCTCATAATGCCAATCTCAGTCTCGCTGCTTGTGCCGGTGCTGGTCTCAAAGTGCTCGAAGTGCCAATCTCAATCTCGGTGCTGGTTCTGGTGCCACTCTCAGTCTCAGTCCCAGAGTTGTGATGCTCCCAGTCCCAGAATTGTTTCGAGGCTTATACCGGTGTTGTTGCTGGTAGCAGTGTTCATCCCAGTGCCAGTCCTGTATGGGTACCAGCCACCGTGCTGTTTCCGTTTTCAGTCCAGGTCTCAGTCACATTCTCAGAATGGTTCTGGGACCAGAGCTGGTTTCCGTGCCAGTGCTGGACGCAGAGTACTCATAGTGGCATTCTCAGTCTCGGTGCTTGTACTGGTGCTGGTCCCAGAGTGCTCATAGTGCCAATCTCAGTCTCGGTGCAGGTTCTGGTGCTGTTGCTTGTACCAGAGTGGTCATAGTGCCAATCTCTTTCTCGGTGCTGGTTCCGGTTCCGGTGCTGGTCCCACAGTGCTCATAGTGCCAATCTCAGTCTGAGTGCTGGTTCGGATGTCGGTGCTGGTCCTGGAGTGGTCATAGTGCCAATCTCAGTCTCGGTGATGGTTCTGGTGCCGGTGATGCTCCAAGAGTGCTCATAGTTTCAATCTCAGTCTCAGTGCTGGTTGTGGTGCTGGTCCCAGAGTTCTCATAGTGCCAATCACAATCTCTTTTCTTATTTCGGTGCCGGAGCAGGTCCCAAAGTGCTCATACTGCCAATCTCAGTCTCATTGCTGGTTCAGGTGCTGGTCCCAGACTACTCATAGTGCCAATCTCAGTCTCGGTGCTGGTTCGGATGCCGTGCTGGTCCCGGAGTACTGTTAGTTCCAATCTCAGTCTCCGTGCTGGGTCTGGTGCTGGTCCCAGAGTGCTGATAGTGCCAATCTCGATCTCGGCGCAGATTCCGGTGTCGGTGCTGGTCCCAGGGTACTTGTGGTTCCAATCTAAGTCTCATTGCTGCTTCTGGTGCTCGTCCTGGAGTGCTCATAATGCCAGTCTCAGTTCTGGTTCTTATGCTGGTCCCAGAGTGCTCATAGTGCCAATCTCAGTCTCGGTGCTGGTTCCGGTACTGGTGCTGGTCCCAGAGTGCTCATAGTTGAAGTCTCAGTCTCTGTGCTGGTTCTGGTGCTGGTCCAAGAGTGCTCATAGCGCCAATCTCAGTCTCGGTGCTGGTTCAGGTGCCGCTCTCAGCCTCAGTCCCAGAGTTGTGCTCCTCCCAGTCCCAGAATTGTTTCGAGGCTGGTCCCAGTGTTGTTGCTGGTATCAGTGTTGGTCCAAGTGCCAGTCCTGTATGTGTACCAGTCACCGTGCTGTTTCTGTTTTCAGTCTTGGCCTCAGTGACATTCTCAGAATACTTCTGGGACCAGAACTGGTGTCGGTGCCAATGCTGGTCCCAGAGTGCTCATAGTGCCATTCTCAGTCTCGGTGCTTGTACTGGTGCTGGTCCCAAAGTGCTCATAGTGCCAATCTCAGTCTCGGCACAGGTTCTGGTGCCGTTGCTGGTCCCAGAGTTCTCATAGTGCCAATCACAATCTCGTTGCTTATTCCGGTGCCGGTGCTGGTCCCAGAGTACACATAGTGCCAATCCCAGTCTCAGTGTTGGGTCAGGTGCTTGTCCCAGTGTGCTCATAGTGCCAGTCTCAGTCTCGGTGCAGCTTCCGATGCCGGTGCTGGTCCCACAGTTCTCATAGTGCCAATCTCATTCTGAGTGCTGGTTCGCATGTCGGTGCGGGTCCAGGAGTGCTCATAGTGCCAATCGCATTCTCAGTGCTGGTTGTGGTGCTTGTCCCAGAGTTCTAATAGTGCGAATCTCAGTCTCGGTGCTGCTTCTAGTGACTGTGCTGGTCTCAGAGTGCTCCAAGTGCCTATCTCAGTCTAGGTGCTGGTTCTGGAGCCGCTCTCAGTCTCAGCCCCAAAGTTGTACCGCTCCCAGTCCCAGAATTATTTCGCGGCTGGTCCCAGTGTTGTTGCTGGTATCAGTCTTTTTCCCAGAAACCAGTCCTGTATGGGTACCAGTCTCGGTGCTGGTTCTGTTTTCAGTCTTGGTCTCTGTCACATTCACAGAGTAATTATGGTCCCAGAGCTGGTTCCGGTGCCAGTGTTGCTCCCAGAGTGCTCATAGTGCCCATCTCAGTGTCGGTGCTGATGCCAATGACGGTACTGGTCCCGGAGTGCTATTAGTGCCAATCTCAGTCTTGGTACTGGTTCTGGTTCCGGTGCTGGTCTCAGGGTTCTCATTGTGCCAATCTCAGTCTCATTGCTGGTCCTGGAGCCGGTGCTTGTCCCAGAGATTTCATAATACCAATCTCTGTCTAAGTTGCGGGTTCAGGTGCTGGTTCCGAAGTGCTCATAGTGCCAATCTCATTCTCGGTGCTGGTTCTGGTGCTGCTCTCATTCTCAGCCCCGGAGTTGTGCTGCTCCCAGTCCAAGAATTCTCCCGTGGCTGGTCCCAGTGTTGGTGCTAGTCTCAGTCTTGGTCCCAGCGCCATTCCTATATGGGTACCAATCTTGGTGCTGGTTCTGCTTTCAGTATTGGTCTCAGTCCCATTCCCAGAGTGGTTCTGGTCCCAGAGCAGGTTCCGGTGCCAGTGCTGGTCCCAGAGTGCTCATAGTGCCAATCTCAGTCTCGGCGCTGGTCCGGTGCCGGTGCTGCTCCCAGAGTTCTCATGGTTCCAATCTAAGTCTCAGTGCTGGTTCTGGTGCTCGTCCTGGAGTGCTCATAATGCCAATCTCAGTCTCAGTGCTGGTTCTTGTGCTGGTCCCAGAGTGCTCATACTGCCAATCACAGTCTCAGTGCTGGTTCCGGTGCCGGTGCTGGTCCCAGAGTGCTCAGAGTTTCAGTCTCAGTCTCAGTGTTGGTTCTGGTGCTGGTCCCAGAGTGCTCATTGCGCCAATCTCAGTTCTCGGTGCTTGTACTGGTGCTGGTCCCAGTCCCAGAATTGTTTCGAGGCTGGTCCCAGTGTTGTTGCTGGTATCGGTGCTGGTCCCAGTGCCAGTCCTGTATGGGTACCACTCACCGTGCTGTTTCTCTTTTCAGTCCTGGTCTCAGTGACATTCTCAGAATGGTTCTGGGACCAGAGCTGGTTTCGGTGGCAGTGCTGGTCCGAGAGTGCTCATAGTGCCAATTTTACTCTCGGTGCTGGTTCCGGTGCCGGTGCTGGTTCCAGAGTGCTCATAATGCCAATCTCTTTCTCGTTGCTGCTTCCGGTGCCGGTGCTGGTCCCAGAGTGCTCATAGTGCCAATCTCAGTCTCGGTGCTGCATCGGATGCCGCTGCTTATCCCGGAGTATTCATAGAGCCAATCTCATTCTCAGTGCTGGTACTGGTGCTGGACCCAGAGTGTTCATTCTGCTAATCTCAGTCTCCGTGCTGGTTATGGTGCCGGCGCTTGTCCCAGAGTGCTCATAGTGCCAATCTAGGTCTCGGTGCTGGTTCTGTTGCCAGTGCTGCTCCCAGAGCGCTCCAAGTGCCAATCTTAGTCTCGGAGCTGGTTCAGGTGCCGCTCTCATCCTTAGTCCCGGAGTTGTGACGCTCCCAGTCCCCGAATTCTCCCGGTGCTGGACCCAGTGTTGGTCCATGTCTCAGCCTTGGTCCCAGTGACAGTTCTATATGGGCACAAATATCGGTCCTGGTTCTGTTTTCAGTCTTGATCTCAGTCCAAGTCTCAGAGTGGTTCTAGTCGAAGAGCTGGTTCCGGCGCCATTGCTGGTCCCAGAGTGCTCATAGTGCCAATGTCAGTCTTGGTGCTTGTTCCGGTGCCGGTGCTGGTCCCAGAATGCTCATAAGGCCAGTCTCAGTCTCAGTGCTGGTTCTGGTGCCGGTGCTGCTCCGAGAGGGCTCATAGTGCCACTCTCAGTCTCAGTGCTGGTTCCGGTGCCGGTGCTGGTGCCAGAGTGCTTATAGCTTCAATCTCAGTCTCGGTGCTGGTTCTTATGCCGGTGCCGTTCCCGGAGTGGTCATTGTTCCAATCTCAATGTCGGTGCTGGTTGTCGTGCTGGTCCAAGAGTGCTCATAGTGCCAATCTCAGTTTCAATGCTGGTTCTGCTGCCACTGCTGGTCCCATAGTTCTCCTAGTGCCAATCTCAGTCTCAGTGCTGGTTCTGGTGCTGGTCCCAGAGTTCTCATAGTGCCAATCTAATTTTCAGTGCTGATTCCAGTGCCAGTGCTGGTCCCAGAGTGTTCATAGTGCCAATCTCAGTCTCGCTGCGGGTTGCGGTGCCGGTGCTGGTCCCAGAGTGCATATAGTGCCAATCTCAGTCTCGGTGCTGGTTCTGGTGCACCCCTGATTGTCAGCCCCGGAGTTGTGCGGCTCCCAGTTCCAGAATTCTCCCGGTGCCTGTCCTAGTGTTGGTGGTAATCTCAGTTTTGGTCCCAGTGCCAGTCCTATATGGGTTCCAGTCTCGGTGCTGGTTCTGCTTTCAGTCTTAGTCTCAGTCACATTCACAGAGTGGTTCTGGTCCCAGAGCTGGTGCCGGTGCCAGTGCTGGTCCTAGAGTGCTCATAGTGCCAATCTCAGTCTCGATGCTGGTTCTGGTTCCGGTGCTGCTACCAGCGTGCTCTTAGTTCCAATCTAAATTTCAGTGCTGGTTCTCGTGCTCGTCCCAGAGTGCTCATAGTGCCAATCTCATTCTCGGTACTGGTTCCGGTGTCGGTGCTGGTCCAAGAGTGCTCATAGTGCCAATCTCATTCTCGGTGCTGGTTCGGATGCCGGTGCTAGTCCCGGAGTGCTCATAGTGGCAATCTGAGTCTCAGTGCTGGCTCTGGTGCTGGTCCCAGAGTGCTCATAGTGCCAATATCCGTCTCGCTGCAGATTCCGGTGCTGGTGCTGGTCCCAGAGTGTTCATAGTGCCAATCTCAGTCTCGGTGCTGCTTGCGGAGCCGGTGCTGGTTCTAGAGTGCTCATAGTGACAATCTCAGTACCAGTGCTGGCTCTGGTCTTGGTCCTAGAGTGCTCATAGTGCCAATCTCAGTCTCGGTGTTGGTGCTGTTTCCGGTGCTGGTCCCAGAGTGCTCGAAGTTCAAATCTAAGTCTCAGTGCTGGTTCTGTTGCTCGTCCCAGAGTGCTCATAGTGCCAATCTCAGTCTCGGTGCTGAATCCAATGACGGTGCTGGTCCCGGAGTGCTATTAGTGGCAATCTCAGTCTTGGCACTGCTTCAGGTTCCGGTGCTGGTCCCAAAGTGCTCAAAGTGCCAATCTCCGTCTCGGTGCTGGTTCGCATGCCGGTGCTGGTCCCGGAGTGCTCATAGTGCCAATCTCAATCTCAGTGCTCGGTCTGGTGATCGTCCCAGAGTGCTCATAGTGCCAATCTCCGTCTCGGTGCAGATTCCGGTGCCGGTGCTGGTCCCGGAGTGGTCATAGTGCCAATCTCAGTCTCGGTGCTGGTTCTGGTGCCGCTCTCATTCTCAGTCCCGGAGTTGTGCTGCTCCCAGTCCCAGAATTGTTTCGAGGCTGGTCTCACTGTTGCTGCTGGTATCAGTGTTGTCCCAGTGCCAGTCCTGTATGGGTACCAGTCACCGTGCTGTTTCTTTTTTCAGTCCTGATCTCAGTGACATTCTCAGAATGGTTCTGGGACCAGAGCTGGTTTCGGTGCCAGTGGTGGACCCAGAGTGCTCATAGTGCCCATCTCAGTCTCGGTGCAGGTTCTGGTGCCGTTGCTGGTCCCAGAGTGCTCACAGAGCCAAACTCAGTTCGGTGCTGGTTCCGGTGCCAGTGCTTGTCCCACAATACTCATACTGACAATCTCAGTCTGAGTGCTGGTTCGGATGTCGGTGCTTGTCCAGGAGTGGTCATAGTGCCAATCTGAGTCTTGGTGCTGATTCGGATTCCGGTGCTGGCCCCAGAATGCTCATAGTTCCAATCTCAGTCTCAGTGCTGGTTGTGGTGCTGGTCCCAGAGTTCTCATAGTGCCAATCACAGCCTCGTTGCTTCTTCCGGTGTCGGAGCGGGTCCCAGAGTGCTCATACTGCCAATCTCAATCTCCATGCTGGTTCAGGTGCTGGTCCCAGAGTGCTCATAGTGCCAATCTCAGTCTCAATGCCGGTTCTAGTGCCGGTGCTGGTCTCAGAGTGCTGCAAGTGCCAATCTCAGTCTAGGTGCTGGCTCTGGTGCTGCTCTCAGTCTCAGCCCTGGAGTTGTACCGCTCCCAGTCTCAGAATTCTTTCGAGGCTGGTCCCAGGGTTTTTGCTAGTATCAGTCTTTGTCCCAGTAACCAGTTCTGTATGGGTTCCAGTCTCGATGCTGGTTCTGTTTTCAGTCTTGGTCTCAGTCACATTTACAGAGTGTTTCTGCTCCCTGAGTTGGTTCCGGTGCCAGTGCTAGTCCCAGAGTGCTCATAGTTCCAATCTCAGTCTCGGTGGTGGTTTCGGTGCTGGTGCTGGTCCCAGAGTGCTCGTAGTTCCAATCTCAGTCTCAAAGCTGGTTCTGGTGCCGCTCTCAGTCTCAGCCCCCGAGTTGTACCGCTCCCAGTCTCAGAATTCTTTCGAGGCTGGTCCCAGTGTTTTTGCTGGTATCAGTCTTTTTCCCAGTAACCAGTCCTGTATGGGTACCAGTCTCGGTGCTGGTTCTGTTTTCATTCATGGTCTCTGTCACATTCACAGAGTATTTATGGTCCCAGAGCTGGTTCCGGTGCCAGTGCTGGTCCCAGAGTGCTCATAGTGCCAATCTCAGTCTCGGTGCTGAATACAATGACGGTGCTGGTCCCAAACTGCTCATAGTTCCAATCTACCTCTCGGTGCTGGTTCGGATGCCGGTGCTGGTCCCAAAGTGCTCATAGTGCCAATCTCCGTCTCAGTGCTGGGTCTGGTGATCGTCCCAGAGTGCTCATAGTGCCAATCTCCATCTCGGTGCAGATTCCGGGGCCGGTGCTGGTCTTGGAGTGGTCATAGTGCGAATCTCATTCTCGGTGCTTGTTCTGGTGCTGGTCCCTAAGTGCTCATAATGCCAATCTCAGTCTCAGTGCTGGTTCTAGTGCCAGTGCTGGTCTCAGAGTGCTGCAAGTGCCAATCTCAGTCTAGGTGCTGGTTCTGGTGCTGCTCTCAGTCTCAGCCCCGGAGTTGTACCGCTCCCAGTCCCAGAATTCTTTCGAGACTGGTCCCAGTGTGGTTGCTGGTATCAGACTTTGTCCCAGTAACCAGTTCTGTATGGGTACCAGTCTCGATGCTGGTTCTGTTTTCAGTCTTGGTCTCAGTCACATTCACAGAGTGTTTCTGGTCCCAGAGTTGGTTCCGGTGCCAGTGCTGGTCCCAGAGTGCTCATAGTGCCAATCTCAGTCTCGGCGGTGGTTCCGGTGCTGGTGCTGGTCCCAGAGTGCTCGTAGTTCCAATCTCAATCTCAAAGCTGGTTCTGGTGCCGCTCTCAGTCTCAGCCCCGGAGTTACACCACTCCCAGTCCCAGAATTCTTTCGAGGCTGGTCCCAGTGTTTTTGCTGCTATCAGTCTTTGTCCCAGTAACCAGTCCTGTATGGGTACCAGTCTCGGTGCTGGTTCTGTTTTCATTCATGGTCTCTGACACATTCACCGAGTATTTATGGTCCCAGAGCTGGTTCCGGTGCCAGTGCTGGTCCCAGAGTGCTCATAGTGCCAATCTCAGTCTCCGTGCTTGTTCTGGTGCTGGTCCCAGACTGCTCATAGTGCCAATCTCAGTCTCGGTGCCGGTTCTTGTGCCTGGGCTGATTTCAGAGTGCTCCAAGTGCCAATCTCAGTCTAGGTGCTGGTTCTGGTGCCGCTCTCAGTCTCAGCCCCGGAGTTGTACCACTCCCAGTACCAGAATTCTTTCGAGGCTGGTCCCAGTGTGGTTGCTGGTATCAGTCTTTGTCCCAGTAACCAGTTCTGTATGGGTACCAGTCTCGATGATGGTTCGGTTTTCAGTCTTGGTCTCAATCACATTCACAGAGTGTTTCTGGTCCCAGAGTTGGTTCCGGTGCCACTGCTGTTCCCAGAGTGCTCATAGTGCCAATCTCCGTCTCGGCGCTGGTTCCGGTGCCGGTGCTGGTCCCAGAGTGCTATTAGTGGCAATCTCAGTCTTGGTACTGGTTGTGGTTCCTGTACTGGTCCCAAAGTGTTCATAGTGCCAATCTCCGTCTCGGTGCTGGTTCGGATGCCGGTGCTGGTCCCGGAGTGCTCATAGTGCCAATCTCTGTCTCGGTGCAGATTCCGGTGCCGGTGCTGGTCCCGGAGTTGTCATAGCGCCAATCTCAGTCTCGGTGCTGGTTCTGGTGCCGCTCTCATTCTCAGCTTCTGAGTTCTGCCCCTCCCAGTCCCAGAATTCTCCCGTGGCTGGTCCCAGTGTTGGTGCTAGTCTCAGTCTTTGTCCAGTAACCAGTCCTGTATGGGTACCAATCTCGGTGCTGGTTCTGCTTTCAGTATTGGTCTCAGTCCCATTCCCAGAGTGGTTCTGGTCCCAGAGCTGGTTCCGGTTCCAGTGCTGGTCCCGGAGTGCTCATAGTGAAAATCTCAGTCTCGGTGCTGGTTCCGGTGCCGGTGCTGCTCCCAGAGGGCTCCTGATGCCAATCTAAGTCTCAGTGCTGGTTCTGGTGCTCGTCCCGGAGTGCTCATAATTCAAATCTCAGTCTCAGTGCGGATTCTGGTACTGGTCCCAAAGTGCTCATAATGCCAATCTCAGTCTCGCTGCTTGTGCCGGTGCTGGTCTCAAAGTGCTCGAAGTGCCAATCTCAATCTCGGTGCTGGTTCTGGTGCCACTCTCAGTCTCAGTCCCAGAGTTGTGATGCTCCCAGTCCCAGAATTGTTTCGAGGCTTATACCGGTGTTGTTGCTGGTAGCAGTGTTCATCCCAGTGCCAGTCCTGTATGGGTACCAGCCACCGTGCTGTTTCCGTTTTCAGTCCAGGTCTCAGTCACATTCTCAGAATGGTTCTGGGACCAGAGCTGGTTTCCGTGCCAGTGCTGGACGCAGAGTACTCATAGTGGCATTCTCAGTCTCGGTGCTTGTATTGGTGCTGGTCCCAGAGTGCTCATAGTGCCAATCTCAGTCTCGGTGCAGGTTCTGGTGCCGTTGCTTGTACCAGAGTGGTCATAGTGCCAATCTCTTTCTCGGTGCTGGTTCCGGTTCCGGTGCTGGTCCCACAGTGCTCATAGTGCCAATCTCAGTCTGAGTGCTGGTTCGGATGTCGGTGCTGGTCCTGGAGTGGTCATAGTGCCAATCTCAGTCTCGGTGATGGTTCTGGTGCCGGTGATGCTCCAAGAGTGCTCATAGTTTCAATCTCAGTCTCAGTGCTGGTTGTGGTGCTGGTCCCAGAGTTCTCATAGTGCCAATCACAATCTCTTTTCTTATTTCGGTGCCGGAGCAGGTCCCAAAGTGCTCATACTGCCAATCTCAGTCTCATTGCTGGTTCAGGTGCTGGTCCCAGACTACTCATAGTGCCAATCTCAGTCTCGGTGCTGGTTCGGATGCCGTGCTGGTCCCGGAGTACTGTTAGTTCCAATCTCAGTCTCCGTGCTGGGTCTGGTGCTGGTCCCAGAGTGCTGATAGTGCCAATCTCTATCTCGGCGCAGATTCCGGTGTCGGTGCTGGTCCCAGGGCACTTGTGGTTCCAATCTAAGTCTCATTGCTGCTTCTGGTGCTCGTCCTGGAGTGCTCATAATGCCAGTCTCAGTTCTGGTTCTTATGCTGGTCCCAGAGTGCTCATAGTGCCAATCTCAGTCTCGGTGCTGGTTCCTGTACTGGTGCTGGTCCCAGAGTGCTCATAGTTGAAGTCTCAGTCTCAGTGCTGGTTCTGGTGCTGGTCCAAGAGTGCTCATAGCGCCAATCTCAGTCTCGGTGCTGGTTCAGGTGCCGCTCTCAGCCTCAGTCCCAGAGTTGTGCTGCTCCCAGTCCCAGAATTGTTTCGAGGCTGGTCCCAGTGTTGTTGCTTGTATCAGTGTTGGTCCAAGTGCCAGTCCTGTATGTGTACCAGTCACCGTGCTGTTTCTGTTTTCAGTCTTGGCCTCAGTGACATTCTCAGAATACTTCTGGGACCAGAACTGGTGTCGGTGCCAATGCTGGTCCCAGAGTGCTCATAGTGCCATTCTCAGTCTCGGTGCTTGTACTGGTGCTGGTCCCAAAGTGCTCATAGTGCCAATCTCAGTCTCGGCACAGGTTCTGGTGCCGTTGCTGGTCCCAGAGTTCTCATAGTGCCAATCACAATCTCGATGCTTATTCCGGTGCCGGTGCTGGTCCCAGAGTACTCATAGTGCCAATCCCATTCTCAGTGTTGGGTCAGGTGCTTGTCCCAGTGTGCTCATAGTGCCAGTCTCAGTCTCGGTGCAGCTTCCGATGCCGGTGCTGGTCCCACAGTTCTCATAGTGCCAATCTCATTCTGAGTGCTGGTTCGCATGTCGGTGCGGGTCCAGGAGTGCTCATAGTGCCAATCGCATTCTCAGTGCTGGTTGTGGTGCTTGTCCCAGAGTTCTAATAGTGCGAATCTCAGTCTCGGTGCTGCTTCTAGTGACTGTGCTGGTCTCAGAGTGCTCCAAGTGCCTATCTCAGTCTAGGTGCTGGTTCTGGAGCCGCTCTCAGTCTCAGCCCCGGAGTTGTACGGCTCCCAGTCCCAGAATTATTTCGAGGCTGGTCCCAGTGTTGTTGCTGGTATCAGTCTTTTTCCCAGTAACCAGTCCTGTATGGGTACCAGTCTCGGTGCTTGTTCTGTTTTCAGTCTTGGTCTCTGTCACATTCACAGAGTAATTATGGTCCCAGACCTGGTTCCGGTGCCAGTGTTGCTCCCAGAGTGCTCATAGTGCCCATCTCAGTGTCGGTGCTGATGCCAATGACGGTACAGGTCCCGGAGTGCTATTAGTGCCAATCTCAGTCTTGGTACTGGTTCTGGTTCCGGTGCTGGTCTCAGGGTTCTCATTGTGCCAATCTCAGTCTCATTGCTGGTCCTGGAGCCGGTGCTTGTCCCAGAGATTTCATAATACCAATCTCTGTCTAAGTGCGGGTTCAGGTGCTGGTTCCAAAGTGCTCATAGCGCCAATCTCATTCTCGGTGCTGGTTCTGGTGCTGCTCTCATTCTCAGCCCCGGAGTTGTGCTGCTCCCAGTCCAAGAATTCTCCCGTGGCTGGTCCCAGTGTTGGTGCTAGTCTCAGTCTTGGTCCCAGCGCCATTCCTATATGGGTACCAATCTTGGTGCTGGTTCTGCTTTCAGTATTGGTCTCAGTCCCATTCCCAGAGTGGTTCGGGTCCCAGAGCTGGTTCCGGTGCCAGTGCTGGTCCCAGAGTGCTCATAGTGCCAATCTCAGTCTCGGCGCGGGTTCCGGTGCCGGTGCTGCTCCCAGAGTGCTCATGGTTCCAATCTAAGTCTCAGTGCTGGTTCTGGTGTTTGTCCTGGAGTGCTCATAATGCCAATATCAGTCTCAGTGCTGGTTCTTGTGCTGGTCCCAGAGTGCTCATACTGCCAATCACAGTCTCAGTGCTGGTTCCGGTGCAGATGCTGGTCCAGAGTGCTCAGAGTTTCAGTCTCAGTCTCAGTGCTGGTTCTGGTGCTGGTCCCAGAGTGCTCATTGCGCCAATCTCAGTTCTCGGTGCTTGTACTGGTGCTGGTCCCAGTCCCAGAATTGTTTCGAGGCTGGTCCCAGTGTTGTTGCTGGTATCGGTGCTGGTCCCAGTGCCAGTCCTGTATGGGTACCACTCACCGTGCTGTTTCTCTTTTCAGTCCTGGTCTCAGTGACATTCTCAGAATGGTTCTGGGACCAGAGCTGGTTTCGGTGGCAGTGCTGGTCCGAGAGTGCTCATAGTGCCAATTTTAGTCTCGGTGCTGGTTCCGGTGCCGGTGCTGGTCCCAGAGTGCTCATAATGCCAATCTCTTTCTCGTTGCTGCTTCCGGTGCCGGTGCTGGTCCCAGAGTGCTCATAGTGCCAATCTCAGTCTCGGTGCTGCATCGGATGCCGCTGCTTATCCCGGAGTATTCATAGAGCCAATCTCATTCTCAGTGCTGGTACTGGTGCTGGACCCAGAGTGTTCATTCTGCTAATCTCAGTCTCCGTGCTGGTTCTGGTGCCGGCGCTTGTCCCAGAGTGCTCATAGTGCCAATCTAGGTCTCGGTGCTGGTTCTGTTGCCAGTGCTGCTCCCAGAGCGCTCCAAGTGCCAATCTTAGTCTCGGAGCTGGTTCAGGTGCCGCTCTCATCCTTAGTCCCGGAGTTGTGACGCTCCCAGTCCTAGAATGCTCCCGGTGCTGGACCCAGTGTTGGTCCATGTCTCAGCCTTGGTCCCAGTGACAGTTCTATATGGGCACAAATATCGGTCCTGGTTCTGTTTTCAGTCTTGATCTCAGTCCAAGTCTCAGAGTGGTTCTAGTCGAAGAGCTGGTTCCGGCGCCATTGCTGGTCCCAGAGTGCTCATAGTGCCAATGTCAGTCTTGGTGCTTGTTCCGGTGCCGGTGCTGGTCCCAGAATGCTCATAAGGCCAGTCTCAGTCTCAGTGCTGGTTCTGGTGCCGGTGCTGCTCCCAGAGGGCTCATAGTGCCACTCTCAGTCTCAGTGCTGGTTCCGGTGCCGGTGCTGGTGCCAGAGTGCTTATAGCTTCAATCTCAGTCTCGGTGCTGGTTCTTATGCCGGTGCCGTTCCCGGAGTGGTCATTGTTCCAATCTCAATGTCGGTGCTGGTTGTCGTGCCGGTCCAAGAGTGCTCATAGTGCCAATCTCAGTTTCAATGCTGGTTCTGCTGCCACTGCTGGTCCCATAGTTCTCCTAGTGCCAATCTCAGTCTCAGTGCTGGTTCTGGTGCTGGTCCCAGAGTTCTCATAGTGCCAATCTAATTTTCAGTGCTGATTCCAGTGCCAGTGCTGGTCCCAGAGTGTTCATAGTGCCAATCTCAGTCTCGCTGCGGGTTGCGGTGCCGGTGCTGGTCCCAGAGTGCATATAGTGCCAATCTCAGTCTCGGTGCTGGTTCTGGTGCACCCCTGATTGTCAGCCCCGGAGTTGTGCGGCTCCCAGTTCCAGAATTCTCCCGGTGCCTGTCCTAGTGTTGGTGGTAATCTCAGTCTTCGTCCCAGTGCCAGTCCTATATGGGTTCCAGTCTCGGTGCTGGTTCTGCTTTCAGTCTTAGTCTCAGTCACATTCACAGAGTGGTTCTGGTCCCAGAGCTGGTCCCGGTGCCAGTGCTGGTCCTAGAGTGCTCATAGTGCCAATCTCAGTCTCGATGCTGGTTCTGGTTCCGGTGCTGCTACCAGCGTGCTCTTAGTTCCAATCTAAGTCTCAGTGCTGGTTCTCGTGCTCGTCCCAGAGTGCTCATAGTGCCAATCTCATTCTCGGTACTGGTTCCGGTGTCGGTGCTGGTCCCAGAGTGCTCATAGTGCCAATCTCATTCTCGGTGCTGGTTCGGATGCCGGTGCTAGTCCCGGAGTGCTCATAGTGCCAATCTGAGTCTCAGTGCTGGCTCTGGTGCTGGTCCCAGAGTGCTCATAGTGCCAATATCCGTCTCGCTGCAGATTCCGGTGCTGGTGCTGGTCCCAGAGTGTTCATAGTGCCAATCTCAGTCTCGGTGCTGCTTGCGGAGCCGGTGCTGGTTCTAGAGTGCTCATAGTGACAATCTCAGTACCAGTGCTGGCTCTGGTCTTGGTCCTAGAGTGCTCATAGTGCCAATCTCAGTCTAGGTGCTGGCTCTGGTGCTGCTCTCAGTCTCAGCCCTGGAGTTGTACCGCTCCCAGTCTCAGAATTCTTTCGAGGCTGGTCCCAGGGTTTTTGCTAGTATCAGTCTTTGTCCCAGTAACCAGTTCTGTATGGGTTCCAGTCTCGATGCTGGTTCTGTTTTCAGTCTTGGTCTCAGTCACATTTACAGAGTGTTTCTGCTCCCTGAGTTGGTTCCGGTGGCAGTGCTAGTCCCAGAGTGCTCAGAGTTCCAATCTCAGTCTCGGCGGTGGTTCCGGTGCTGGTGCTGGTCCCAGAGTGCTCGTAGTTCCAATCTCAGTCTCAAAGCTGGTTCTGGTGCCGCTCTCAGTCTCAGCCCCCGAGTTGTACCGCTCCCAGTCTCAGAATTCTTTCGAGGCTGGTCCCAGTGTTTTTGCTGGTATCAGTCTTTGTCCCAGTAACCAGTCCTATATGGGTACCAGTCTCGGTGCTGGTTCTGTTTTCATTCATGGTCTCTGTCACATTCACAGAGTATTTATGGTCCCAGAGCTGGTTCCGGTGCCAGTGCTGGTCCCAGAGTGCTCATAGTGCCAATCTCAGTCTCGGTGCTGAATACAATGACGGTGCTGGTCCCGGAGTGCTATTAGTGGCAATCTCAGTCTTGGTACTGGTTGTGGTTCCTGAGCTGGTCCCAAACTGCTCATAGTGCCAATCTACCTCTCGGTGCTGGTTCGGATGCCGGTGCTGGTCCCAAAGTGCTCATAGTGCCAATCTCCGTCTCAGTGCTGGGTCTGGTGATCGTCCCAGAGTGCTCATAGTGCCAATCTCCATCTCGGTGCAGATTCCGGGGCCGGTGCTGGTCCCGGAGTGGTCATAGTGCGAATCTCATTCTCGGTGCTTGTTCTGGTGCTGGTCCCAAAGTGCTCATAGGGCCAATCTCAGTCTCAGTGCTGGTTCTAGTGCCAGTGCTGGTCTCAGAGTGCTGCAAGTGCCAATCTCAGTCTAGGTGCTGGTTCTGGTGCTGCTCTCAGTCTCAGCCCCGGAGTTGTACCGCTCCCAGTCCCAGAATTCTTTCGAGACTGGTCCCAGTGTTGTTGCTGGTATCAGTCTTTTTCACAGAAACCAGTCCTGTATGGGTACCAGTCTCGATGCTGGTTCTGTTTTCAGTCTTGGTCTCAGTCAGATTCACAGAGTGTTTCTGGTCCCAGAGTTGGTTCCGGTGCCAGTGCTGGTCCCAGAGTGCTCATAGTGCCAATCTCAGTCTCGGCGGTGGTTCCGGTGCTGGTGCTGGTCCCAGAGTGCTCGTAGTTCCAATCTCAGTCTCAAAGCTGGTTCTGGTGCCGCTCTCAGTCTCAGCCCCCGAGTTATACCGCTCCCAGTCCCAGAATTCTTTCGAGGCTGGTCCCAGTGTTTTTGCTGCTATCAGTCTTTGTCCCAGTAACCAGTCCTGTATGGGTACCAGTCTCGGTGCTGGTTCTGTTTTCATTCATGGCCTCTGACACATTCACAGAGTATTTATGGTCCCAGAGCTGGTTCCGGTGCCAGTGCTGATCCCAGAGTGCTCATAGTGCCAATCTCATTCTCCGTGCTTGTTCAGGTGCTGGTCCCAGACTGCTCATAGTGCCAATCTCAGTCTCGGTGCCGGTTCTTGTGCCTGGGCTGATTTCAGAGTGCTCCAAGTGCCAATCTCAGTCTAGGTGCTGGTTCTGGTGCCGCTCTCAGTCTCAGCCCCGGAGTTGTACCACTCCCAGTACCAGAATTCTTTCGAGGCTGGTCCCAGTGTGGTTGCTGGTATCAGTCTTTGTCCCAGTAACCAGTTCTGTATGTGTACCAGTCTCGATGATGGTTCGGTTTTCAGTCTTGGTCTCAATCACATTCACAGAGTGTTTCTGGTCCCAGAGTTGGTTCCGGTGCCACTGCTGTTCCCAGAGTGCTCATAGTGCCAATCTCAGTCTCGGCGCTGGTTCCGGTGCCGGTGCTGGTCCCAGAGTGCTATTAGTGGCAATCTCAGTCTTGGTACTGGTTGTGGTTCCTGTGCTGGTCCCAAAGTGTTCATAGTGCCAATCTCCGTCTCGGTGCTGGTTCGGATGCCGGTGCTGGTCCCGGAGTGCTCATAGTGCCAATCTCTGTCTCGGTGCAGATTCCGGTGCCGGTGCTGGTCCCGGAGTTGTCATAGCGCCAATCTCAGTCTCGGTGCTGGTTCTGGTGCCGCTCTCATTCTCAGCTTCTGAGTTCTGCCCCTCCCAGTCCCAGAATTATCCCGTGGCTGGTCCCAGTGTTGGTGCTAGTCTCAGTCTTTGTCCAGTAACCAGTCCTGTATGGGTACCAATCTCGGTGCTGGTTCTGCTTTCAGTCTTGGTCTCAGTCCCATTCCCAGAGTGGTTCTGGTCCCAGAGCTGGTTCCGGTTCCAGTGCTGGTCCCGGAGTGCTCATAGTGAAAATCTCAATCTCGGCGCTGGTTCCGGTGCCGGTGCTGCTCCCAGAGGGCTCCTGATGCCAATCTAAGTCTCAGTGCTGGTTCTGGTGCTCGTCTTGGAGTGCTCATAATTCAAATCTCAGTCTCAGTGCGGGTTCTGGTACTGGTCCCAAAGTGCTCATAATGCCAATCTCAGTCTCGCTGCTTGTGCCGGTGCTGGTCTCAAAGTGCTCGAAGTGCCAATCTCAATCTCGGTGCTGGTTCTGGTGCCACTCTCAGTCTCAGTCCCAGAGTTGTGATGCTCCCAGTCCCAGAATTGTTTCGAGGCTTATACCGGTGTTGTTGCTGGTAGCAGTGTTCATCCCAGTGCCAGTCCTGTATGGGTACCAGCCACCGTGCTGTTTCCGTTTTCAGTCCAGGTCTCAGTCACATTCTCAGAATGGTTCTGGGACCAGAGCTGGTTTCCGCGCCAGTGCTGGACGCAGAGTACTCATAGTGGCATTCTCAGTCTCGGTGCTTGTACTGGTGCTGGTCCCAGAGTGGTCATAGTGCCAATCTCTTTCTCGGTGGTGGTTCCGGTTCCGGTGCTGGTCCCACAGTGCTCATAGTGCCAATCTCAGTCTGAGTGCTGGTTCGGATGTCGGTGCTGGTCCTGGAGTGGTCATAGTGCCAATCTCAGTCTCGGTGATGGTTCTGGTGCTGGTGATACTCCAAGAGTGCTCATAGTTTCAATCTCAGTCTCAGTGCTGGTTGTGGTGCTGGTCCCAGAGTTCTCATAGTGCCAATCACAACCTCTTTTCTTATTTCGGTGCCGGAGCAGGTCCCAAAGTGCTCATACTGCCAATCTCAGTCTCATTACTGGTTCAGGTGCTGGACCCAGACTACTCATAGTGCCAATCTCAGTCTCGGTGCTGGTTCTGGTGCTGGTCCAAGAGTGCTCATAGCGCCAATCTCAGTCTCGGTGCTGGTTCAGGTGCCGCTCTCAGCCTCAGTCCCAGAGTTGTGCTGCTCCCAGTCCCAGAATTGTTTCGAGGCTGGTCCCAGTGTCGTTGCTGGTATCAGTGTTGGTCCAAGTGCCAGTCCTGTATGTGTACCAGTCACCGTGCTGTTTCTGTTTTCAGTCTTGGCCTCAGTGACATTCTCAGAATACTTCTGGGACCAGAACTGGTGTCGGTGCCAATGCTGGTCCCAGAGTGCTCATAGTGCCATTCTCAGTCTCGGTGCTTGTACTGGTGCTGGTCCCAAAGTGCTCATAGTGCCAATCTCAGTCTCGGCACAGGTTCTGGTGCCGTTGTTGGTCCCAGAGTTCTCATAGTGCCAATCACAATCTCGTTGCTTATTCCGGTGCCGGAGCTGGTCACAGAGTACTCATAGTGCCAATCTGAATCTCGGTGCTTGTTCGGATGCCGGTGCTGGTCCCAGAGTGCTCATAGTGCCCATCTCAGTGTCGGTGCTGATGCCAATGACGGTACTGGTCCCGGAGCGCTATTCTGCCAATCTCAGTCTTGGTACTGGTTCTGGTTCAGGTGCTGGTCTCAGGGTTCTCATTGTGCCAATCTCAGTCTCATTGCTGGTCCTGGAGCCGGTGCTTGTCCCAGAGATTTCATAATACCAATCTCTGTCTAAGTGCGGATTCAGGTGCTGGTTCCAAAGTGCTCATAGCACCAATCTCATTCTCGGTGCTGGTTCTGGTGCCGCTCTCATTCTCAGCCCCGGAGTTGTGCCGCTCCCAGTCCCAGAATTCTCCCGTGGCTGGTCCCAGTGTTGGTGCTAGTCTCAGTCTTGGTCCCAGCGCCATTCCTATATGGGTACCAATCTTGGTGCTGGTTCTGCTTTCAGTATTGGTCTCAGTCCCATTCCCAGAGTGGTTCTGGTCCCAGAGCTGGTTCCGGTGCCAGTGCTGGTCCCAGAGTGCTCAGAGTTTCAGTCTCAGTCTCAGTGCTGGTTCTGGTGCTGGTCCCAGAGTGCTCATTGCGCCAATCTCAGTTCTCGGTGCTTGTACTGGTGCTGGTCCCAGTCCCAGAATTGTTTCGAGGCTGGTCCCAGTGTTGTTGCTGGTATCGGTGCTGGTCCCAGTGCCAGTCCTGTATGGGTACCACTCACCGTGCTGTTTCTCTTTTCAGTCCTGGTCTCAGTGACATTCTCAGAATGGTTCTGGGACCAGAGCTGGTTTCGGTGGCAGTGCTGGTCCGAGAGTGCTCATAGTGCCAATTTTAGTCTCGGTGCTGGTTCCGGTGCCGGTGCTGGTTCCAGAGTGCTCATAATGCCAATCTCTTTCTCGTTACTGCTTCCGGTGCCGGTGCTGGTCCCAGAGTGCTCATAGTGCCAATCTCAGTCTCGGTGCTGCATCGGATGCCGCTGCTTATCCCGGAGTATTCATAGAGCCAATCTCATTCTCAGTGCTGGTACTGGTGCTGGACCCAGAGTGTTCATTCTGCTAATCTCAGTCTCCGTGCTGTTTATGGTGCCGGCGCTTGTCCCAGAGTGCTCATAGTGCCAATCTAGGTCTCGGTGCTGGTTCTGTTGCCAGTGCTGCTCCCAGAGCGCTCCAAGTGCCAATCTTAGTCTCGGAGCTGGTTCAGGTGCCGCTCTCATCCTTAGTCCCGGAGTTGTGACGCTCCCAGTCCCAGAATTCTCCCGGTGCTGGACCCAGTGTTGGTCCATGTCTCAGCCTTGGTCCCAGTGACAGTTCTATATGGGCACAAATATCGGTCCTGGTTCTGTTTTCAGTCTTGATCTCAGTCCAAGTCTCAGAGTGGTTCTAGTCGAAGAGCTGGTTCCGGCGCCATTGCTGGTCCCAGAGTGCTCATAGTGCCAATGTCAGTCTTGGTGCTTGTTCCGGTGCCGGTGCTGGTCCCAGAATGCTCATAAGGCCAGTCTCAGTCTCAGTGCTGGTTCTGGTGCCGGTGCTGCTCCGAGAGGGCTCATAGTGCCACTCTCAGTCTCAGTGCTGGTTCCGGTGCCGGTGCTGGTGCCAGAGTGCTTATAGCTTCAATCTCAGTCTCGGTGCTGGTTCTTATGCCGGTGCCGTTCCCGGAGTGGTCATTGTTCCAATCTCAATGTCGGTGCTGGTTGTCGTGCTGGTCCAAGAGTGCTCATAGTGCCAATTTCAGTTTCAATGCTGGATCAGCTGCCACTGCTGGTCCCATAGTTCTCCTAGTGCCAATCTCAGTCTCAGTGCTGGTTCTGGTGCTGGTCCCAGAGTTCTCATAGTGCCAATCTAATTTTCAGTGCTGATTCCAGTGCCAGTGCTGGTCCCAGAGTGCACATATTGCCAATCTCAGTCTCGGTGCTGGTTCTGGTGCACCCCTGATTGTCAGCCCCGGAGTTGTGCGGCTCCCAGTTCCAGAATTCTCCCGGTGCCTGTTCTAGTGTTGGTGGTAATCTCAGTCTTGGTCCCAGTGCCAGTCTTATATGGGTTCCAGTCTCGGTGCTGGTTCTGCTTTCAGTCTTAGTCTCAGTCACATTCACAGAGTGGTTCTGGTCCCAGAGCTGGTCCCGGTGCCAGTGCTGGTCCTAGAGTGCTCATAGTGCCAATCTCAGTCTCGATGCTGGTTCTGGTTCCGGTGCTGCTACCAGCGTGCTCTTAGTTCCAATCTAAGTCTCAGTGCTGGTTCTCGTGCTCGTCCCAGAGTGCTCATAGTGCCAATCTCATTCTCGGTGCTGGTTCGGATGCCGGTGCTAGTCCCGGAGTGCTCATAGTGGCAATCTGAGTCTCAGTGCTAGCTCTGGTGCTGGTCCCAGAGTGCTCATAGTGCCAATATCCGTCTCGCTGCAGATTCCGGTGCTGGTGCTGGTCCCAGAGTGTTCATAGTGCCAATCTCAGTCTCGGTGCTGCTTGCGGAGCCGGTGCTGGTTCTAGAGTGCTCATAGTGACAATCTCAGTAGCAGTGCTGGCTCTGGTCTTGGTCCTAGAGTGCTCATAGTGCCAATCTCAGTCTCGGTGCTGGTGCTGTTTCCGGTGCTGGTCCCAGAGTGCTCGAAGTTCAAATCTAAGTCTCAGTGCTGGTTCTGGTGCTCGTCCCAGAGTGCTCATAGTGCCAATCTCAGTCTCGGTGCTGAATCCAATGACGGTGCTGGTCCCGGAGTGCTATTAGTGCCAATCTCAGTCTTGGTACTGCTTCGGGTACCGGTGCTGGTCCCAAAGTGCTCAAAGTGCCAATCTCCATCTCGGTGCTGGTTGGGATGCCGGTGCTGAACCCGGAGTGCTCATAGTGCCAATCTCAGACTCAGTGCTGGGTCTGGCGCTGGTCCCAGAGTGCTCATAGGGCCAATCTCAGTCTCGGTGCTGGTTCCGGTGCCGTTGCTGGTCCCACATTGCTCATAGTGCCAATCTCAATCTGAGTGCGAATTCAGATGTCGGTGATGTTCCAGGAGTGGTCATAGTGCCAACCTCAGTCTCGGTGCTGGTTCTGGTGCCGGTGCTGGTCCCAGAGTGCTCATAGTTCCAATCTCCGTCTCAGTGCTGGTTGTGGTGCTGGTCCCAGACTGCTCATAGTGCCAATCTCAGTCTTGGTGCTGCTTCTAGTTCCTGTGCTGGTCTCAGAGTGCTCCAAGTGCCAATCTCAGTCTAGGTGCTGGTTCTGGTGCCGCTCTCTGTCTCAGCCCCGGAGTTTTACCACTCCCAGAATTATTTCGAGGCTGGTCCCACTGTTGTTGCTGGTATCAGTCTTTGTCCCAGTAACCAGTTCTGTATGGGTACCAGTCTCGATGCTGGTTCTGTTTTCAGTCTTGGTCTCAGTCACATTCGCAGAGTGCTTCTGGTCCCAGAGTTGGTTCCGGTGCCAGTGCTGGTCCCAGAGTGCTCATAGTGCCAATCTCAGTCTCGGCGCTGGTTCCGGTGCCGGTGCTGGTCCCAGAGTGCTCGTAGTTTCAATCTCAGTCTCAAAGCTGGTTCTGGTGCCGCTCTCAGTCTCAGCCCCGGAGTTCTACCACTCCCAGTCCCAGAATTCTTTCGAGGCCCTTCCCTGTGTTGTTGCTTGTATCAATCTTTGTCCCAGTAACCAGTCCTGTATGGATACCAGTCTCGGTGCTGGTTCTGTTTTCAGTCTTGGTCTCTGTCACATTCACAGAGTATTTATGGTCCCAGAGCTGGTTCCGCTGCCAGTGCTTGTCCTGAAAAGTGCTAATAGTGCCAATCTCAGTCTCGGTGCTGATTCCAATGACGGTGCTGGTCCCGGAGTGCAATTAGTGCCAATCTCAGTCTCGGTACTGGTTCTGGTTCCGGTGCTGGTCCCAAAGTGCTCAAAGTGCCAATCTCCGTCTCGGTGCTGGTTCGGATGCCGGTGCTGGACCCGGAGTGCTCATAGTGCCAATCTCAGTCTCAGTACTGGGTCTGGCACTGGTTCCAGAGTGCTCATAGGGCCAATCTCGGTCTCAGTGCAGATTCCGGTGCCGGTGCTGGTCCCGGAGTGGTCATAGTGCCAATCTCAGTCTCAGTGCAGATTCTGGTGCTGGTCCCAGAGTGCTCATACTGCCAATCACAGTCTCAGTGCTGGTTCCGGTGCCGGTGCTGGTCCCAGAGTGCTCAGAGTTTCAGTCTCAATCTCAGTGCTGGTTCTGGTGCTGGTCCCAGAGTGCTCATTGCGCCAATCTCAGTTCTCGGTGCTTGTACTGGTGCTGGTCCCAGTCCCAGAATTGTTTCGAGGCTGGTCCCAGTGTTGTTGCTGGTATCGGTGCTGGTCCCAGTGCCAGTCCTGTATGGGTACCACTCACCGTGCTGTTTCTCTTTTCAGTCCTGGTCTCAGTGACATTCTCAGAATGGTTCTGGGACCAGAGCTGGTTTCGGTGGCAGTGCTGGTCCGAGAGTGCTCATAGTGCCAATTTAAGTCTCGGTGTTGGTTCCGGTGCCGGTGCTGGTCCCAGAGTGCTCATAATGCCAATCTCTTTCTCGTTGCTGCTTCCGGTGCCGGCGCTTGTCCCAGAGTGCTCATAGTGCCAATCTAGGTCTTGGTGCTGGTTCTGTTGCCAGTGCTGCTCCCAGAGTGCTCCAAGTGCTAATCTTAGTCTCGGAGCTGGTTCAGGTGCCGCTCTCATCCTTAGTCCCGGAGTTGTGACGCTCCCAGTCCCAGAATTCTCCCGGTGCTGGACCCAGTGTTGGTCCATGTCTCAGCCTTGGTCCCAGTGACAGTTCTATATGGGCACAAATATCGGTTCTGGTTCTGTTTTCAGTCTTGATCTCAGTCCAAGTCTCAGAGTGGTTCTAGTCGAAGAGCTGGTTCCGGCGCCATTGCTGGTCCCAGAGTGCTCATAGTGCCAATGTCAGTCTTGGTGCTTGTTCCGGTGCCGGTGCTGGTCCCAGAATGCTCATAAGGCCAGTCTCAGTCTCAGTGCTGGTTCTGGTGCCGGTGCTGCTCCCAGAGGGCTCATAGTGCCACTCTCAGTCTCAGTGCTGGTTCCGGTGCCGGTGCTGGTGCCAGAGTGCTTATAGCTTCAATCTCAGTCTCGGTGCTGGTTCTTATGCCGGTGCCGTTCCCGGAGTGGTCATTGTTCCAATCTCAATGTCGGTGCTGGTTGTCGTGCTGGTCCAAGAGTGCTCATAGTGCCAATCTCAGTTTCAATGCTGGTTCTGCTGCCACTGCTGGTCCCATAGTTCTCCTAGTGCCAATCTCAGTCTCAGTGCTGGTTCTGGTGCTGGTCCCAGAGTTCTCATAGTGCCAATCTAATTTTCAGTGCTGATTCCAGTGCCAGTGCTGGTCCCAGAGTGTTCATAGTGCCAATCTCAGTCTCGCTGCGGGTTGCGGTGCCGGTGCTGGTCCCAGAGTGCACATAGTGCCAATCTCAGTCTCAGTGCAGGTTCTGATGCCGATGCCAGAGTGCTCATAGTGCCAATCTCAGTCTCAGTGCTGGTTTTGGTGTTGGTCCCAGAGTGCTCACAGTGCCAATCTCAGTCTCGGTGCTGGTTCTGGTGCACCCCTGATTGTCAGCCCCGGAGTTGTGCGTCTCCCAGTTCCAGAATTCTCCCGGTGCCTGTCCTAGTGTTGGTGGTAATCTCAGTCTTGGTCCCAGTGCCAGTCCTATATGGGTTCCGGTCTCGGTGCTGGTTCTGCTTTCAGTCTTAGTCTCAGTCACATTCACAGAGTGGTTCTGGTCCCAGAGCTGGTCCCGGTGCCAGTGCTGGTCCTAGAGTGCTCATAGTGCCAATCTCAGTCTCGATGCTGGTTCTGGTTCCGGTGCTGCTACCAGCGTGCTCTTAGTTCCAATCTAAGTCTCAGTTCTGGTTCTCGTGCACGTCCCAGAGTGCTCATAGTGCCAATCTCAGTTTCGGTACTGGTTCCGGTGCCGGTGCTGGTCCCAGAGTGCTCATAGTGCCAATCTCATTCTCGGTGCTGGTTCGGATGCCGGTGCTAGTCCCGGAGTGCTCATAGTGGCAATCTGAGTCTCAGTGCTGGCTCTGGTGCTGGTCCCAGAGTGCTCATAGTGCCAATATCCGTCTCGCTGCAGATTCCGGTGCTGGTGCTGGTCCCAGAGTGCTCGTAGTGCCAATCTCAGTCTCGGTGCTGCTTGCGGGGCCGGTGCTGGTTCTAGAGTGCTCATAGTGACAATCTCAGTACCAGTGCTGGCTCTGGTCTTGGTCCTAGAGTGCTCATAGTGCCCATCTCAGTCTCGGTGCTGGTGCTGTTTCCGGTGCTGGTCCCAGAGTGCTCGAAGTTCAAATCTAAGTCTCAGTGCTGGTTCTGTTGCTCGTCCCAGAGTGCTCATAGTGCCAATCTCCGTCTCAGTGCTGGTTGTGGTGCTGGTCCCAGACTGCTCATAGTGCCAATCTCAGTCTTGGTGCTGCTTCTAGTGCCTGTGCTGGTCTCAGAGTGCTCCAAGTGCTAATCTCAGTCTAGGTGCTGGTTCTGGTGCCGCTCTCTGTCTCAGCCCCGGAGTTGTACCGCTCCCAGTCCCAGAATTATTTCGAGGCTGGTCCCACTGTTGTTGCTGATATCAGTCTTTGTCCCAGTAACCAGTTCTGTATGGGTACCAGTCTCGATGCTGGTTCTGTTTTCAGTCTTGGTCTCAGTCACATTCGCAGAGTGTTTCTGGTCCCAGAGTTGGTTCCGGTGCCAGTGCTGGTCCCAGAGTGCTCATAGTGCCAATCTCAGTCTCGGCGCTGGTTCCAGTGCCGGTGCTGCTCCCAGAGTGCTCGTGGTTCCACTCTAAGTCTCAGTGCTGGTTCTGGTGCTCGTCCCGGAGTGCTCATAATGCCAATATCAGTCTCAGTGCTGGTTCTTGTGCTGGTCCCAGAGTGCTCATACTGCCAATCACAGTCTCAGTGCTGGTTCCGGTGCCGGTGCTGGTCCCAGAGTGCTCAGAGTTTCAGTCTCAGTCTCAGTGCTGGTTCTGGTGCTGGTCCCAGAGTGCTCATTGCGCCAATCTCAGTTCTCGGTGGTTGTATTGGTGCTGGTCCCAGTCCCAGAATTGTTTCGAGGCTGGTCCCAGTGTTGTTGCTGGTATCGGTGCTGGTCCCAGTGCCAGTCCTGTATGGGTAGCAGTCACCGTGCTGTTTCTCTTTTCAGTCCTGGTCTCAGTGACATTCTCAGAATGGTTCTGGGACCAGAGCTGGTTTCGGTGGCAGTGCTGGTCCGAGAGTGCTCATAGTGCCAATTTAAGTCTCGGTGTTGGTTCCGGTGCCGGTGCTGGTCCCAGAGTGCTCATAATGCCAATCTCTTTCTCGTTGCTGCTTCCGGTGCCGGTGCTTGTCCCAGAGTGCTCATAGTGCCAATCTCAGTCTCGGTGCTGCATCGGATGCCGCTGCTTATCCCGGAGTATTCATAGAGCCAATCTCAGTCTCAGTGCTGGTACTGGTGCTGGACCCAGAGTGTTCATTCTGCTAATCTCAGTCTCCGTGCTGGTTCTGGTGCCGGCGCTTGTCCCAGAGTGCTCATAGTGCCAATCTAGGTCTCGGTGCTGGTTCTGTTGCCAGTGCTGCTCCCAGAGCGCTCCAAGTGCCAATCTTAGTCTCGGAGCTGGTTCAGGTGCCGCTCTCATCCTTAGTCCCGGAGTTGTGACGCTCCCAGTCCCAGAATTCTCCCGGTGCTGGACCCAGTGTTGGTCCATGTCTCAGCCTTGGTCCCAGTGACAGTTCTATATGGGCACAAATATCGGTCCTGGTTCTGTTTTCAGTCTTGATCTCAGTCCAAGTCTCAGAGTGGTTCTAGTCGAAGAGCTGGTTCCGGCGCCATTGCTGGTCCCAGAGTGCTCATAGTGCCAATGTCAGTCTTGGTGCTTGTTCCGGTGCCGGTGCTGGTCCCAGAATGCTCATAAGGCCAGTCTCAGTCTCAGTGCTGGTTCTGGTGCCGGTGCTGCTCCCAGAGGGCTCATAGTGCCACTCTCAGTCTCAGTGCTGGTTCCGGTGCCGGTGCTGGTGCCAGAGTGCTCATAGCTTCAATCTCAGTCTCGGTGCTGGTTCTTATGCCGGTGCCGTTCCCGGAGTGGTCATTGTTCCAATCTCAATGTCGGTGCTGGTTGTCGTGCTGGTCCAAGAGTGCTCATAGTGCCAATCTCAGTTTCAATGCTGGTTCTGCTGCCACTGCTGGTCCCATAGTTCTCCTAGTGCCAATCTCAGTCTCAGTGCTGGTTCTGGTGCTGGTCCCAGAGTTCTCATAGTGCCAATCTAATTTTCAGTGCTGATTCCAGTGCCAGTGCTGGTCCCAGAGTGTTCATAGTGCCAATCTCAGTCTCGCTGCGGGTTGCGGTGCCGGTGCTGGTCCCAGAGTGCACATAGTGCCAATCTCAGTCTCAGTGCAGGTTCTGATGCCGATGCCAGAGTGCTCATAGTGCCAATCTCAGTCTCAGTGCTGGTTTTGGTGTTGGTCCCAGAGTGCTCACAGTGCCAATCTCAGTCTCGGTGCTGGTTCTGGTGCACCCCTGATTGTCAGCCCCGGAGTTGTGCGGCTCCCAGTTCCAGAATTCTCCCGGTGCCTGTCCTAGTGTTGGTGGTAATCTCAGTCTTGGTCCCAGTGCCAGTCCTATATGGGTTCCAGTCTCGGTGCTGGTTCTGCTTTCAGTCTTAGTCTCAGTCACATTCACAGAGTGGTTCTGATCCCAGAGCTGGTCCCGGTGCCAGTGCTGGTCCTAGAGTGCTCATAGTGCCAATCTCAGTCTCGATGCTGGTTCTGGTTCCGGTGCTGCTACCAGCGTGCTCTTAGTTCCAATCTAAGTCTCAGTGCTGGTTCTCGTGCTCGTCCCAGAGTGCTCATAGTGCCAATCTCAGTTTCGGTACTGGTTCCGGTGTCGGTGCTGGTCTCAGAGTGCTCATAGTGCCAATCTCATTCTCGGTGCTGGTTCGGATGCCGGTGCTAGTCCCGGAGTGCTCATAGTGGCAATCTGAGTCTCAGTGGTGGCTCTGGTGCTGGTCCCAGAGTGCTCATAGTGCCAATATCCGTCTCGCTGCAGATTCCGGTGCTGGTGCTGGTCCCAGAGTGTTCATAGAGCCAATCTCAGTCTCGGTGCTGCTTGCGGGGCCAGTGCTGGTTCTAGAGTGCTCATAGTTGTTGCCATTTGATATAACAAATTGTATTAAAGTAATAATAAACCTTAGTAATTGACATTAGTTGACATTAGTAGTAGTTATGCTAAGGCTTAGTAGGCCGCATGTAACCGGCAGATGAACTTTATAGCAAATTTTGTAATGCAAGCAGTATAGTTGTGAAATAATTACTTATCTTAAGGAGTGTATCCATTTATCTAAAGAATGCACCTTTTGGCAGAATCTTAAATGTCAGAGAGATTATGGTACCAGGTATCAAAAATGTGGTAAGAATCTGTTAAGATGAAGAAATCGTGTAAAGAAGCATATAAAAACCCTGTGAATTTTCTGTCAAACGGGGCTCTGTCTTTGGACGCTAGTCCACAGGCTCCCGAGGCCTCAATAAAGCACCGCATAAACAACTTCGGTTGTTTGTGTTTTCTTCGGATCGGGCAACAGTTTTCTGGCGACCGCGGCAGGACTCCGAAGGTGGCTGGGGCGGTTCGCGTTCTGATCCACTCCACGCCGGCACCGAGTGATTCTCGGTGAGTCATCGGTTCGTGCCCGACCCCCGCGCCTGGCGGACGACTGCAAAAGGTAAGCCCGAAGGTGCTTTATTTTCTGGTTCTGGTTTTGGGTGCCTGCTCATAAGACGAGGCGGCGATCCTCGCAGGGTTGGGCTAAGACGTCTGGTTGGTCTGGAAAGCCTAGGCGCCGGCTGTCAGACGCGGCGAAAGCTGCGCAGGTCCGGCACTTGCCCCTCGCGGCGTCGAGAAGTGGCAAGTTGGATTGGTCTGGTATATATTCTGGTATTTATTCTGGTATTTATTTATTTCTGATGTGTGAGTGTGAGTATGTGGTATGATTGATTCTGTTAAACTGGTAATATTAATTGTGGTTATTATTGTTCTGTACGTTGCTGCATATTGGTTGTTGCGATCGGTTGCCGAGTTGTTGTACAGTTGTAAGTGAAACCGGTTCAAAATGCCATTTAAAGCATTCAAATCTATGGTTCAGTACTCTAAGGGTATACCCAGAAATACACCGTTAGAATGTCTGTTGAAAAAGTAGAAAAGTAAAGGGTTTGATTATCGTAATCATTAATGGCCAAAATATGAGCGAGAGGGGCCGGCACGGCCAGAAAATGGTACTGTGAATTATAATACCCTGAACTCATTAATGCAGTATTTAAGGAAAAATGAAAAATGGGATGAAATGCAGTGTTTAGATTTGTTTTATTTGCTGCGCCGCAAAAAGGAGTGGCAGACTGAATGTAAAATAATGGTATTGGAAAAGAAAAACCTGAATGTGGGGGGGTTGTAAAGGAAAATCTAAGTGTGTCCAGTGCTTAGCCTTAACCTCTTGACCAGAGAAAGATTTGTCTTTAATAATATCACCCGATGTGCCTGCTGCTTCGTTCCCTCCTGCTGTCTCACCCCCTCCGGCTGTCTCACCCCTCCCCTCTGTTTCACCCCATTCCTCTCTGTGTCTGCCGTTGCCGGAGAGCAGTGAAGAGAAGAAGGAAGGAAAAAGGGGGCGAAAGGAGGAGGTGGCGGGAATGGCGGTAGTGCCCGGGAATGTTGGAGAAGTTGTTGTGCGTTCCCCAGCCCCTTCCCCTGTTTCTCCCCAGAGTTGGCAAGGTGCCCCGCTCACGGCTCGAACTAGACAGGAACGTAAGAATCATGGGGAACTCCGGCTTATTGCCCCTTAAGGGAAGCTATGGGACCCCAAGGAGAAAAGGTGCTTGTAAAGGTGCCTTTCTCCCGAGGAGATCTAGTGATTCGGAATCAATTAGCAGGTGTTTGCCGTGGAAGTCCTGGAAAAGTAGCGCGGGTAGTCAGGGTGATTGTTAAAGCTCGCTCCGGTGTTGTCTTTGATGCGTAATTTCTGTATAAAAGGAATATTGTTAAAAATGCTCATCGGGCTAAGTTTAGTTGCAATGGCTTACAGGAGATTTATAAGAATGTTGAAATCTGCTTCAGGAATGTATAAATCATAGTTTGTGTTATTTATTAGAGGAGAAGCAGGCAAAGAAAATTTTCTGCCTTTATTTCTCTCCTCTAAATCGGTTACATCTTTATTAAAAAAACATTCAGATCTCCCTGAGTATTAAGAAAATCATTTTTATGGTAATTAATTTAGTAAGTCTTTGTTGCACCATTTACAGTCTATATAGAATGAAAGCTGAAATTTCTAAAGGGGCTGGGAAGACTCCTGATTTAGGAGTCAAGCTCGGCAGGAGGAATCTTAAGTGGAAAGGCAAATGGAAAAATGGGCCAAATTTTAAAGGAATTTTCTGACCCCATAATCTGTGAATTCCCAACTAAAAAGAAGAAATAGTGTTGCAGGCAGGGGGAGGGGGAGCGTGTTCGGAAAGTGATCGGGTTGCATTCGGTTGGGAGAGCCGTGGGTGGCTTGGTGCCGAACAATGATCCAAAATGGGATCCAAACAGTGGTGAGGGAAGAAAATTTATCAGGGAATATCAGGAATTGTTAGTAAAAATTAGGACTAGAATGCCCAAAACGTTAAATTGGTCAAAATTGTATTCAGTCAAACAAGGAAACTACAAATGGGACCAAAACCAGGAAATTACTGACAAGTAGATTTTTCAGAATTACCGAAGGCACGGAACTACAAGTATCTTTAGTGTATGTGTGCACTTTTCAGGCTAGCCTGAGCCATGCGCCCCGCGCCGCTGCTCGAGCTCCTGCTCTGGGTGCCGCTGCTCTGGGCGCCGCCAGTGCGCGGCTTCCGCCACAGTATCCACTGGAACGGCAGCAACCCCAAGTTCCTGCTAGACGACTATTCCATCCAAGTGGCCATCAATGACTACCTAGACATTTACTGCCCGCACTACAAGGGGGCAGTGCCCGCCGGCCAGGCAGAAACCTTCACGCTTTTCATAGTAAATCGGGAAGGTTATCGCGGCTGCTACGAAACCCCTGGCGCCCTCATGCGCTGGAAGTGCAACCAGCCCCGGGCTCCCTTCAGGCCCGTCCGCTTCTCCGAAAAGATCCAGCGTTTTACCCCCTTCCCACTCGGCTTCGAGTTCCAGCCCGGAGAGACCTACTACTACATCTCCGTGCCCAGCCCCGAAAGTGCCGGGCGGTGCTTAAAGCTGCGCATCACCGTCTGCTGCCAAGGCACCACGCCAAAGCCGGTAACAAAGGTGTCCAATTCGCAGCCTCAAAAGCGCAAGGAGCCCGAAAATGCGGTGCCTGCCCGGGGCACCGCAGTCCCATCGCAGTCCTGTAGCTCGTGCCTGGCGTTCTCTTTGGTGATGCTATTAATTGCTCTTAATTCTTGAACTAATTAATTGGTGCAAGATCTGGGGGCAATTAATAATATTGCCAAGGACATTCACTCAGTAGTTGCCAATCCATATACCTTGTTAACATCTGTGTCAAAAAAATTTAAATAGTTTTCTGTTATTAATTTAAAAAAAAAAAAAAAAATGTTTTCTCCTGCATCCCTCTGGCATTCGAAAGTAGGAAATATTTTGCATTCAAGTAGGAAAGTCCTGACACTAAAAGAAAAAGACAGCTCACCTGGTCCCGGCTGCCTCAAGGTTTTAAATAATCCTACGATATTTGGAAATCAATTGGCAAAGGAATTAAAAGATTGGAAGACTGCTAAGGTAAGAGAGTCACCATTCTCTTATGTCATTCTCCAGTATGTAGATGATATTTTTCCTAGCAGCAGAGCTACCGGGTGTCAAGAAAAACGTACAACTGATAAAATCAAGTGTGGTTTATCTTGGATGCGAAATCATGCAAGGACAAAGGAAAAAGGCCTTTGAAGGCTTAGGCCTCCCAGATCTAAACAAAGAATTTCAGTTATATGTGAATGAAAGGCAAAAGTTAGCACTCGAAGTGCTGACTCCAGAGACTTGGATCCTGGAAATGCCCGGTAAAGTATTTTTCAAAACAACTAAATTCAGTCAGTGCTGGATGGCCGTCATGCTTGCGGGCAGTTACGGCCACGGTGATCCTCATCCGGAAAGCCAAAAAATTGACTTTGGGAAAAAAATTAAAAGTATTTGTGCCTCACATAGTACTGGCAGTTCTGGAGCAAAAAAGGGGGGGTCATTGGCTTTTGTCCAGCAGGATGCTACAATGCCAAGCAATCCTGAGAGAACAGAATGATGTAAAACTGAAAATGACTAATCATGTTAACCCAGCAGAATTTCCCCGCAGCAAGTAAAAGGAAGGAAAGTTGGTACATGATTGCATGGAAGTGATTGAACAAGTACATGCAAGCAGAATCGATTTAAAGGTTGCTCCAATGGAAAACCCGGATTGGGAACTGTTTACTGATGGATCCAGTTTTGTGGAAAATGGAACCAGGTATGCAGGGTATGCTGTAACCACAGTAAAACAGTGGAAAAAGCAAAAGCCCTGACTCCCGGAACCTCAGCCCAACGAGCAGAAATTATTGCATTAACAAGAACTTTGGAATTAAGTGAGAGAAAAAAAAAGGGGGGTAAACATATGGACTGATTCTGGATATGCTTTTGGAGGTGTACATATTCATGGAGCTCTATGTATTACTCCAAAGGCGTATTTTAAATCAGTGGTTGTAATGCATGTTAAAGGACATCAAAAGGAAAATAAAAATCTACAAAGAAAACCGGATGGCAAATTGGACGGCTCGAGAAGTAGCCAGAGAAGTATGGACTCAAATGGCTTTAGTACCAACTAAGGTGAGCCCAGTAACTCCACATTTATTACAGGAACCTAAGTACTCCCCAGACGACGAAAAACTGGCATCACTGCTGCTGGCTCAGAAGAATAAAGTTGGATGGTATGTAACCGCAATGGGACAAGTTGTAGTGCCTGCCAGAATCATAAAAGCAATTCTGGAAACAGAACACAATAAATGCCATTGGGGAGCAGAGGATTTGGTAAAATTTCTGAAAAGAGAAGTAATTTCTAACCAGATGTTAACATTGTCAAAAAGGGTGAATGCTATGTGCTCAACCTGTTTGAAAATAACCCAATAGTTAGAAAATATGCCACCGGAAGATCCAGTGCATGACATTTAACCAAGTGTTTAGGTCTAATATAAAATTCTCGCACTAGCATTTGGCAAAGGTTCTTTATTAGAATAAAAGTTACCTTTGCGTTTCTACTCCCTCAGGTACAACTTGGGTTCCTACCAAACATGATACCAGAATGGGAACAAAACTCAAAGATTCGCCAGCTACGAAATAAATTGTTTTTACAAGACGCAGTTTTTGAACTCCAGCAAGTTACTGGTAAACCAATCAACATTAATTGGGACCGTCCGGACATTTCAATAGCCACTAGACTATTAGATAATTGTGAACAATCTATAATTAACAAAAATCTAAATTTGCAGATAAGAAAGTGCTGGAACTGCAAAGGAAAAAAGTGTACTGGTAAAGCGCTAGTATTGTTACATTGTGGAAAGTGTCACTCTACAGTTATAAAATCTCAGTGGGGTATGTCACAACCTTTGTGTACTGCTTGCTCTTGAAGAAATCGTGCCCTAACCTGGCAAACAGAACTGAAAACAGCAACGGGAGCCCGCAACACGAGGGAAGCCCTGTTGTTAGTAGAAAACAGGGCCAATTTATATAGAATACATTGTAAGTGGAGAATACAGAACACTGTGAGAAACATAAAAGATTGGAGAAAAAGTAAAATATTGGGATATTGTTGTGAAAAAGATACTATTGAATTAATACGTACCGAGCTTAGGGAAAACCTACCTTCTATAAATTCAGAAATAACCAAAGTCATATTTGGCATTGAAACACTTGATATAAAATAATCGAAAAAAACAGTATGGCAGAGTTACACAGTGATACCGTTTTTGAACATAAACGAGAAAAAAAAAAGGAAAAAAAAAAAAAAAAAAAAAAAAAAAAAAAAAAAAAAAAAAAACCACCAAAAACCACACTTCTTTTGTTCAGTATTAGTCTCCGCTACTAGCCCTTTTAGAACTTGTCTAGTAAAAATGCCAGACTTTAAAAATCTTAACAAACTTTGCACTACTTAACATCTGAATGAGTTTCGTCCATAATACAGTACATTCTGTTAATTGTAGTCTTAATATTAATTATCTGGTTAGTGTATAAGTGTGTTTTAGGAGTTATTGAAAGAGAAACCAGACACACCAGAAGGGTAATAAAAGCTTTGACAAGAACCAACAAGATGCACCTATCTCCTCCGAAGTATGAAGTTGCTATCAGGCAAGAAAATCCAGCATTTGAAAAGGAATCCAGCATTTGAAAAGAAATCCAGCATTTGAAAGACCCGATGATAATGAAGAATTGAGCATCCTTGCAGAAAACTGAAGAATGCTCAAAAGGGGGGAAATGTTGCCATTTGATATAACAAATTGTATTAAAGTAATAATAAACCTTAGTAATTGACATTAGTTGACATTAGTAGTAGTTATGCTAAGGCTTAGTAGGCCGCATGTAACCGGCAGATGAACTTTATAGCAAATTTTGTAATGCAAGCAGTATAGTTGTGAAATAATTACTTATCTTAAGGAGTGTATCCATTTATCTAAAGAATGCACCTTTTGGCAGAATCTTAAATGTCAGAGAGATTATGGTACCAGGTATCAAAAATGTGGTAAGAATCTGTTAAGATGAAGAAATCGTGTAAAGAAGCATATTAAAACCCTGTGAATTTTCTGTCAAAGGGGGCTCTGTCTTTGGACGCTAGTCCACGGGCTCCCGAGGCCTCAATAAAGCACCGCATAAACAACTTCGGTTGTTTGTGTTTTCTTCGGATCGGGCAACATAGTGACAATCTCAGTCTCGGTGCTGGTGCTGCTTCCGGTGCTGGTCCCAGAGTGCTCGAAGTTCAAAACTAAGTCTCAGTGCTGGTTCTGGTGCTCGTCCCAGAGTGCTCATAGTGCCAATCTCAGTCTCGGTGCTGAATCCAATGACGGTGCTGGTCCCGGAGTGCTATTAGTGCCAATCTCAGTCTTGGTACTGCTTCTGGTTCTGGTGCTGGTCCCAAGGTGCTCAAAGTGCCAATCTCCGTCTCGGTGCTGGTTGGGATGCCGGTGCTGCACCCGGAGTGCTCATAGTGCCAATCTCAGTCTCAGTGCTGGGTTTGGCGCTGGTCCCAGAGTGCTCATAGGGCCAATCTCAGTCTCGGTGCAGATTCCGGTGCCGTTGCTGGTCCCACAGTGCTCATAGTGCCAATCTCAATCTGAGTGCGGGTTCAGATGTCGGTGATGTTCCAGGAGTGGTCATAGTGCCAACCTCAGTCTCGGTGCTGGTTCTGGTGCCGGTGCTGGTGTCAGAGTGCTCCAAGTGCCAATCTCAGTCTAGGTGCTGGTTCTGGTGCTCATAGTTCCAATCTCAGTCTCAGTGCTGGTTGTGGTGCTGGTCCCAGACTGCTCATAGTGCCAATCTCAGTCTCGGTGCTGCTTCTAGTGCCTGTGCTGGTCTCAGAGTGCTCCAAGTGCCAATCTCAGTCTAGGTGCTGGTTCTGGTGCCGCTCTCTGTCTCAGCCCCGGAGTTGTACCGCTCCCAGTCCCAGAATTATTTCGAGGCTGGTCCCACTGTTGTTGCTGGTATCAGTCTTTGTCCCAGTAACCAGTTCTGTATGGGTACCAGTCTCGATGCTGGTTCTGTTTTCAGTCTTGGTCTCAGTCACATTCGCAGAGTGTTTCTGGTCCCAGAGTTGGTTCCGGTGCCAGTGCTGGTCCCAGAGTGCTCATAGGGCCAATCTCAGTCTCGGGGGTGGTTCCGGTGCCAGTGCTGGTCCTAGAGTGCTCGTAGTTTCAATCTCAGTCTCAAAGCTGGTCCTGGTGCCGCTCTCAGTCTCAGCCCCATAGTTGTACCACTCCCAGTCCCAGAATTCTATCGAGGCCCTTCCCTGTGTTGTTGCTTGTATCAATCTTTGTCCCAGTAACCAGTCCTGTATGGATACCAGTCTCGGTGCTGGTTCTGTTTTCAGTCTTGGTCTCTGTCACATTCACAGAGTATTTATGGTCCCAGAGCTGGTTCCGCTGCCAGTGCTTTTCCTGAAAAGTGCTCATAGTGCCAATCTCAGTCTCGGTGCTGATTCCAATGACGGTGCTGGTCCCGGAGTGCTATTAGTGCCAATCTCAGTCTTGGTACTGGTTCTGGTTCCGGTGCTGGTCCCAAAGTGCTCAAAGTGCCAATCTCAGTCTCGGTGCTGGTTCGGATGCCGGTGCTGGACCCGGAGTGCTCATAGTGCCAATCTCAGTCTCATTACTGGGTCTGGCGCTGGTCCTAGAGTGCTCATAGTGCCAATCTCAGTCTCAGTGCAGATTCTGGTGCTGGTCCCAGAGTGCTCATAGTGCCAATCTCAGTCTCGGCGCTGGTTCCGGTGACGGTGCTGGTCCCAGAGTACTCATGGTGCCAATCTGAGTCTCGGTGCTTGTTCGGATACCGGTGGTTGCTTCGGAGTGCTCACAGTGCCAATCTCAGTCTCAGTGCTGGGTCTGGTGCTGATCCCGGTGTGCTCATAGTACCAATCTCAGTCTCGGTGCTGGTTCTGGTGCCGGTGCTGGTCCCACAGTTCTCGTAGTGCCAATCTCAGTCTCAGTGCTGGTTGTGGTGCTCGTCCCAGACTGCTCATAATGCCAATCTCAGTCTCGGTGCTGCTTCTACTGCCTGTGCTGGTCTCAGAGTGCTCCAAGTGCCAATCTCAGTCTAGGTTCTGGGTCTGGTGCCGCTCTCAGTCTCAGCCCTGGAGTTGTACCGCTCTCAGTCCCAGAATTCTTTCGAGGCTGGTCCCTGTGGTGTTGCTGGTATCAGTCTTTGTCCCAGTAACCAGTTCTGTATGGGTACCAGTCTCGATTCTGGTTCTGTTTTCAGTCTTGGTCTCAGTCATATTCACAGAGTGTTTCTGGTCCCAGAGTTGGCTCCGGTGCCAGTGCTGGTCCCAGAGTGCTCATAGTGCCAATCACATTCTCGGTGCTGATTCCAATGACGGTGCTGGTCCCGGAGTGTTATTAGTTCCAATCTCAGTCTTGGTAAAGGTTCTGGTTCTGGTGCTGGTCCCAAAGTGCTCATAGTGCCAATCTAAGTCTAGGTTCTGGGTCTGGTGCCGCTCTCAGTCTCAGCCCTGGAGTTGTACCGCTCTCAGTCCCAGAATTCTTTCGAGGCTGGTCCCTGTGGTGTTGCTGGTATCAGTCTTTGTCCCAGTAACCAGTCCTGTATGGATACCAGTCTCGGTGCTGGTTCTGTATTCAGTCTTGGTCTCTGTCACATTCACAGAGTATTTATGGTCCCAGAGCTGGTTCCGCTGCCAGTGCTTGTCCTGAAAAGTGCTCATAGTACTAATCTCAGTCTCGGTGCTGAATCCAATAACGGTGCTGGTCCCAGAGTGCTATTAGTGCCAATCTCAGTCTTCGTACTGGTTCTGGTTCCGGTGCTGGTCCCAAAGTGCTCAAAGTGCCAATCTCCGTCTCGGTGCTGGTTCGGATGCCGGTGCTGGACCCGGAGTGCTCATAGTGCCAATCTCAGTCCCAGTGCTGGGTCTGGCGCTGGTCCTAGAGTGCTCATAGGGCCAATCTCGGTCTCAGTGCAGATTCCAGTGCCGGTGCTGGTCCCGGAGTGGTCATAGTGCCAATCTCAGTCTCAGTGCAGATTCTGGTGCCTGTCCCAGAGTGCTCATAGTGCCAATCTCAGGCTCGGCGCTGGTTCCGGTGCCGGTGCTGGTCCCAAAGTGCTCATATTGCCAATCTCTTTCTCGATGCTCGTTCCGGTGACGGTGCTGGTCCCAGAGACCTCATAGTGCCAATCTGAGTCTCGGTGCTTGTTCGGATACCGGTGGTTGCTTCGGAGTGCTCACAGTGCCAATCTCAGTCTCAGTGTTGGGTCTGGTGCTGGTCCCGGTGTGCTCATAGTGCCAATCTCAGTCTCAGTGCTGGTTTAGGCCCTGGTCCCGGAGTTCTATTAGTGCCAATCTCAGTCTTGGTACTGGTTCTGTTTCCAGTGCTGTTCCCAAAGTGCTCATAGTGCCAATCTCCATCTCGGTGCTGGTTACGATGCCGGTGCTGGTCCCGGAGTGCTCATAGTTCCATTCTCTGTTTCGGTGCGGGTTCTGGTGCTCGTACCAGAGTACTCATAGTGCCAATCTCAGTCTCAGTGCTGGTTTCGGTCCTGGTCCCAGCGTGCTCATAGTGCCAATCTCAGTCTCAGTGCTGGTTCTGGTCCTGGTCCCAGAGCGCTCATAGAGCCAATCTTAGTCTCCGTGCTGGTTCAGGTCCAGGTCCCAGACTGCTCATAGTGCCAATCTCAGTCTCGGTGCTAGTTCTAGTGCCTGTGCTGGTCTCAGAGTGCTCATAGTGACAATCTCAGTTTAGGTGCTGGTTCTGGTGCCGCTCTCAGTCTCAGCCCCGGAGTTCTACCACTCCCAGTCCCAGAATTCTTTTGAGTCTGATCCCAGTGTTGTTGCTGGTATCAGTCTTTGTCCCAGTTCTGTATGGGTACTATTCTCAGTGATGGTTGTGTTTTCAGTCTTGGTCTCAGTCACATTCACAGAGTGATTCTGGTCCCAGACCTGGTTCGGGTGCCAGTGCTCGTCCCAGAGTGCTCAAAGTGCCAATCTCAGTCTCGGTGCTGGTTCAGACGCTGGTGCTGGTCCCGGAGTGCTCATAGTGCCAATATCAGCCTCAGTGCAGGCTCTGGTGCTGGTCACAAAGCGTTCATAGTGCCAATCTCAGTCTCGGTGCAGGTACCGGTTCCAGTGCTGGTCCAGGAGTGCTCATAGTGCCAATTTCAATCTCGGTGCTGGTTCCGGTGCCTGTGCTGGTCCCACAGTGCTCATGGTGCCAATCTCGTCTGAGTGGTGGTTCACATGTCGGTGCTTGTCCAGGAGTGGTCATAGTACCAATCACAGTCTCGTTGCTTGTTTCGGTGCCGGAGCTTGTCCCAGAGTGCTCATACTGCCAATCTCAGTCTCGGTTCTTGTGCCGGTGCTGGTCTAAGAGTGCTCCAAGTGCCAATCTCAGTCTCGGTGCTGGTTCTGGTGCCACTCTCAGTCTCAGTCCCAGAGGTGTGCTGCTCCCATTCCCAGAATTCTTTCGAGGCTGGTCCCAGTGTTGTTGCTGGTATCAGTGTTGGTCCCAGTGCCTGTCCTGTATTGGTAGCAGTCACCGTGCTGTTTCGGTTTTCAGTCCTGGTCTCAGTGACATTCTAAGAATGATTCTGGGACCAGAGCTGGTTTCAATGCCAGTACTGGATGCAGAGTGCTAATAGTACCATTCTAAGTCTTGGTGCTTGTACTGGTGCTGGTCCCAGAGTGCTCATAGTTCCATTCTAAGTCTTGGTGCTTGTACTGGTGCTGGTCCCAGAGTGCTCATAGTGCCAATCTCAGACTGAGTGCTGGTTCGGATGTCGGTGCTTGTCTAGGAGTGGTCATAGTGCCAATCTGAGTCTTGGTGCTGATTCGGATTCCGGTGCTGGCCCCAGAGTGCTCATAGTTCCAATCTCAGTCTCAGTGCTGGTTGTGGTGCTGGTCCCAGAGTTCTCATAGTGCCAGTCACAGCCTCGTTGCTTGTTCCGGTGTCGGAGCTGGTCCCAGAGTGCTCATACTGCCAATCTCAATCTCCGTGCTGGTTCAGGTGCTGGTCCCAGAGTGCTCATACTGCCAATCTCAATCTCCGTGCTGGTTCAGGAGCTGGTCCCAGAGTGCTCATAGTGCCAATCTCAGTCTCAATGCTGGTTCTAGTGCCGGTGCTGGTCTCAGAGTACTGCAAGTGCCAATCTCAGTCTAGGTGCTGGCTCTGGTGCTGCTCTCAGTCTCAGCCCTGGAGTTGTACCGCTCCCAGTCCCAAAATTCTTTCGAGGCTGGTCCCAGGGTTTTTGCTGGTATCAGTCTTTGTCCCAGTAACCAGTTCTGTATGGGTTCCAGTCTCGATGCTGGTTCTGTTTTCAGTCTTGGTCTCAGTCACATTTACATAGTGTTTCTGCTCCCAGAGTTGGTTCCGGTGCCAGTGCTTGTCCCAGAGCGCTCATAGTGCCAATCTCAGTCTCAACGGTGGTTCCTTTGCTGGTGCTGGTCCCAGAGTGCTCGTAGTTCCAATCTCAGTCTCAAAGCTGGCTCTGGTGCTGCTCTCAGTCTCAGCCCCGGAGTTGTACCGCTCCCAGTCACAGAATTCTTTCGAGGCTGGTCCCAGTGTTTTTGCTGGTATCAGTCTTTGTCCCAGTAACCAGTCCTGTATGGGTACCATTCTCGGTGCTGGTTCTGTTTTCATTCATGGTCTCTGTCCCATTCACAGAGTATTTATGGTCCCAGAGATGGTTCCTGTGCCAGTGCTGGTCCCAGAGTGCTCATAGTGCCAATCTCAGTCTCGGTGCTGAATCCAATGACGGTGCTGGTCCCGGAATGGTATTAGTGGCAATCTCAGTCTTGGTACTGGTTGTGGTTCCTGTGCTGGTCCCAAACTACTCATAGTGCCAATCTCCGTCTCGATGCTGGTTCGGATGCCGGTGCTGGTCTTGGAGTGCTCATAGTGCCAATCTCCGTCTCAGTGCTGGGTCTGGTGATCGTCCCAGAGTGCTCATAGTGCCTATCTCCGTCTCGGTGCAGATTCCGGGGCCGGTGCTGGTCCCGGAGTGGTCATAGTGCGAATCTCATTTTCAGTGCTGGTTCTGGTGCTGGTCCCAAAGTGCTCATAATACCAATCTCAGTCTCATTGCTGGTTCCGGTGCCGGTGCTGGTCCCAGAGAGTTCATAATGCCAATCTCAGTCTAAGTGCGGGTTCAGGTGCTGGTCACAGAGTGCTCATAGCGCCAATCTCAGTCTCGGTGCTGGTTCTGCTGCCGCTCGCATTCTCAGCCCCGAAGTTGTGCCGCTCCCAGTCCCAGAATTCTCCCGTGGCTGGTCCCAGTGTTGGTGCTAGTCTCAGTCTTGGTCCCAGCGCCATTCCTATATGGGTACCAGTCTCGGTGCTGGTTCTGCTTTCAGTATTGGTCTCAGTCCCATTCCCAGAGAAATCTGGTTCCAGAGCTGGTTCCGGTGCCAGTGTTGGTCCCTGAGTGCTCATAGTGAAAATCTCAGTCTCGGCGCTGGTTCTGGTGCCTGTGCTGCTCCCAGAGTGCTCGTGGTTCCAATCTACGTATCAGTGCTGGTTCTGGTGCTCGTCCTGGAGTGCTCATAATGCCAATCTCAGTCTCAGTGCTGGTTCTTGTGCTGGTCCCAGAGTGCACATAGTGCAAATCTCAGTCTCGGTGCTGGTTCCGGTGCAGGTGCTGTTCCCAGAGTGCTCATAGTTGCAGTCTCAGTCTCAGTGCTGGTTCTGGTGCTGGTCCCAGAGTGCTCATAGCGCCAATCTCAGTCTCGGTGCTTGTGCCGGTGCTGGTCTCAGAGTGCTCCAAGTGCCAATCTCAGTCTCTATGCTGGTTCTGGTGCCGCTCTCAGTCTCAGTCCCGGAGTTGTGCTGCTCCCAGTCCCAGAATTGTTTCGAGGCTGGTCCCAGTTTTGTTGCTGGTATCCGTGTTGGTCCCAGTGCCAGTCCTGTATGGGTAGCAGTCACCGTGCTCTTTCGGTTTTCAGTCCTGATCTCAGTGACATTCTCAGAATGGTTCTGGGACCAGAGCTGGTTTCGGTGCCAGTACTGGACGCAGAGTGCTCATAGTGCCATTCTCAGTTTCGGTGCTTGTACTGGTGCTGGTCCCAGAGTGCTCATAGTGCCAATCTCAGTCTCGGTGCTGGTTTGGATGTTGGTGCTGGTCCAGGAGTGGTCATACTGCCAATCTGAGTCTCGGTGCTGGTTCTGGTGCCGGTGCTGGTCCTAAAGTGCTCATAGTTCCAATCTCAGTCTCAGTGTTGGTTGTCGTGCTGGTCCCAGATATCTCATAGTGCAAATCACAGTCTCGTTGCTTGTTCCGGTGCCAGTGGTGGTCCCAGAGTGCTATTAGTGCCAATCTCAGTCTTGGTACTGGTTCTGGTTTTTGTGCTAGTCCCAAAGTGCTCATAGTGCCAATCTCCGTCTCAGTGCTGAGTCTGGTGCTGGTCCCAGTGTGCTCATAGTGCCAATCTCAGTCTCAGTGCAGATTCCGGTGCCGGTGCTGGTCCCGGAGTGGTCATAGTGCCAATCTCAGGCTCAGTGCTGGTTCTGGTGCTGGTCCCAGAGTGCTCATAATGCCAATCTGAGTCTTGGTGCTGGTTCTGGTTCCGGTGCTGGTCCCAAAGTTCTCAGTGTGCCAATCTCAGTCTCAGTGCTGGTCCCGGTGCCGGTGCTGGTCCCAGAGAGTTCATAATGCCAATCTCAGTCTAAGTGCGGGTTCAGGTGCTGGTCCCAGACTGCTCATAATGCCAATCTCAGTCTCAGTGCTGGTCCCGGTGCTGGTGCTGGTCCCAGAGAGTTCATAGTGCCAATCTCAGTCTCGGTGCTGGTTCTAAAGCCGCTCTCATTCTCAGCTTCGGAGTTCTGCCGCTCCCAGTCCCAGAATTCTCCCATGGCTGGTCCCAGTGTTGGTGCTAGTCTCAGTCTTGGTCCCAGCGCCATTCCTATATGGGCACCAGTCTCGGTGCTGGTTGTGCTGCCAGTATTGGTCTCAGTCCCATTCCCAGAGTGGTTCTGGTCCCAGAGCTGGTTCCGGTGCCATTGCTGGTCCCGGAGTGCTCATAGTGAAAATCTCAGTCTCGGTGCTGCTTCCGGTGCCGGTGCTGGTCCCAGAGTGCTCGTGGTTCCAATCTAAGTCTCAGTGCTGCTTATGGTGCTTGTCCCGGAGTGCTCATAATGCCAGTCTCATCCTCAGTCCTGGTTCTTGTGCTGGTCCCAGAGTGCTCATAGTCCCAATCTCAGTCTCGGTGCTAGTTCTGGTGCAGGTGCTGGTCCCAGAGTGCTCATAGTTGCAGTCTCAGTCTCAGTGCTGGTTCTGGTGCTGGTCCAAGAGTGCTCATTGCACCAATCTCAGTCTCAATGCTGGTTCTGGTGCCGCTCTCAGTCTCAGTCCCGGAGTTGTGCTGCTCCCAGTCCCAGAATTGTTTCGAGGCTGGTCTCAGTGTTGTTGCTGGTATCAGTTTTGGTCCCAGTGCCAGTTCTGTATGGGTACCAGTCACCGTGCTGTTTCTGTTTTCAGTCCTGGTCTCAGTGACATTCTCAGAATGGTTCTGGGACCAGAGCTGGTTTCGGTGCCAGTGCTGGAGCCAGAGTGCTCATAGTGCCAATCTCAGTCTCGGTGCAGGTTCTGGTGCCATTGCTGGTCCTAGAGTGCTCACAGTGCCAATCTCAGTCTCGGTGCTGGTTCCGGTGCCAGTGCTGGTCCCACAATACTCATAGAGCCAAACTCAGTCTGAGTGCTGCTCGGATGTCGGTGCTTGTCCAGAAGTGGTCGTAGTGCCAATCTGAGTCTTGGTGCTGATTGGGATTCCGGTGCTGGCCCCAGAATGCTCATAGTTCCAATCTCAGTCTCAGTGCTGGTTGTGGTGCTGGTCCCAGAGTTCTCATAGTGCCAATCACAGCCTCGTTGCTTGTTCCGGTGTCGGAGCTGGTCCCAGAGTGCTCATACTGCCAATCTCAATCTCCGTGCTGGTTCAGGTGCTGGTCCCAGAGTGCTCATAGTGCCAATCTCAGTCTCAATGCTGGTTCTAGTGCCGGTGCTGGTCTCAGAGTGCTCCAAGTGCCAATCTCAGTCTAGGTGCTGGTTCTGGTGCCGCTCTCAGTCTCAGCCCCGGAGTTGTACCGCTCCCAGTCCCAGAATTCTTTCGAGGCTGGTCGCAGTGTGGTTGCTGGTATCAGTCTTTGTCCCAGTAACCAGTTCTGTATGGGTACCAGTCTCGATGCTGGTTCTGTTTTCAGTCTTGGTCTCAGTCATATTCACAGAGTGTTTCTGGTCCCAGAGTTGGTTCCGGTGCCAGTGCTGGTCCCAGAGTGCTCATAGTTCCAATCTCAGTCTCGGCGGTGGTTCCGGTGCTGGTGCTGGTCCCAGAGTGCTCGTAGTTCCAATCTCAGTCTCAAAGCTGGTTCTGGTGCTGCTCTCAGTCTCAGCCCCGGAGTTGTACCGCTCCCAGTCCCAGAATTGTTTCGAGGCTGGTCCCAGTGTTTTTGCTGCTCTCAGTCTTTGTCCCAGTAACAAGTTCTGTATGGGTACCAGTCTCGGTGCTGGTTCTGTTTTCATTCATGGTCTCTGTCACATTCACAGAGTATTTATGGTCCCAGAGCTTGTTCCGGTGCCAGTGCTGGTCCCAGAGTGCTCATAGTGCCAATCTCAGTCTCGGTGCTGAATCCAATGACGGTGCTGGTCCCGGAGTGCTATTAGTGGCAATCTCAGTCTTGGTACTGGTTGTGGTTCCTGTGCTGGTCCCAAACTGCTCATAGTGCCAATCTCCGTCTCGGTGCTGGTTCGGATGCCGGTGCTGGTCCCAGAGTGCTCATAGTGCCAATCTCCGTCTCAGTGCTGGGTCTGGTGATCGTCCCAGAGTGCTCATAGTGCCAATCTCCGTCTCGGTGCAGATTCCGGGGCCGGTGCTGGTCCCGGAGTGGTCATAGTGCGAATCTCATTCTCAGTGCTTGTTCTGGTGCTGGTCCCAAAGTGCTCATAATGCCAATCTGAGTCTCAGTGCTGGTTCCGGTGCCGGTGCTGGTCCCAGAGAGTTCATAATGCCAATCTCAGTCTAAGTGCGGGTTCAGGTGCTGGTCCCCGAGTGCTCATAGCGCCAATCTCAGTCTCGGTGCTGGTTCTGCTGCCGCTCTCATTCTCAGCCCCGAAGTTGTGCCGCTCCCAGTCCCAGAATTCTCCCGTGGCTGGTCCCAGTGTTGGTGCTAGTCTCAGTCTTGGTCCCAGCGCCATTCCTATATGGGTACCAGTCTCGGTGCTGGTTCTGCTTTCAGTATTGGTCTCAGTCCCATTCCCAGAGAAATCTGGTTCCAGAGCTGGTTCCGGTGCCAGTGTTGGTCCCTGAGTGCTCATAGTGAAAATCTCAGTCTCGGCGCTGGTTCTGGTGCCGGTGGCTGCTCCCAGAGTGCTCGTGGTTCCAATCTACGTATCAGTGCTGGTTCTGGTGCTCGTCCTGGAGTGCTCATAATGCCAATCTCAGTCTCAGTGCTGGTTCTTGTGCTGGTCCCACAGTGCACATAGTGCCAATCTCAGTCTCGGTGCTGGTTCCGGTGCAGGTGCAGGTCCCAGAGTGCTCATAGTTGCAGTCTCAGTCTCAGTGCTGGTTCTGGTGCTGGTCCCAGAGTGCTCATAGCGCCAATCTCAGTCTCGGTGTTTGTGCCGGTGCTGGTCTCAGAGTGCTGCAAGTGCCAATCTCAGTCTCGCTGCTGGTTCTGGTGCCGCTCTCAGTCTCAGTCCCGGAGTTGTGCTGCTCCCAGTCCCAGAATTGTTTCGAGGCTGGTCCCAGTGTTGTTGCTGGTATCCGTGTTGGTCCCAGTGCCAGTCCTGTATGGGTAGCAGTCACCGTGCTCTTTCGGTTTTCAGTCCTGGTCTCAGTGACATTCTCAGAATGGTTCTGGGACCAGAGCTGGTTTCGGTGCCAGTACTGGACGCAGAGTGCTCATAGTGCCATTCTCAGTTTCGGTGCTTGTACTGGTGCTGGTCCCAGAGTGCTCATAGTGCCAATCTCAGTCTCGGTGCTGGTTTGGATGTTGGTGCTGGTCCAGGAGTGGTCATACTGCCAATCTGAGTCTCGGTGCTGGTTCTGGTGCCGGTGCTGGTCCTAAAGTGCTCATAGTTCCAATCTCAGTCTCAGTGTTGGTTGTCGTGCTGGTCCCAGATATCTCATAGTGCCAATCACAGTCTCGTTGCTTGTTCCAGTGCCAGTGGTGGTCCCAGAGTGCTATTAGTGCCAATCTCAGTCTTGGTACTGGTTCTGGTTTTTGTGCTAGTCCCAAAGTGCTCATAGTGCCAATCTCCGTCTCAGTGCTGAGTCTGGTGCTGGTCCCAGTGTGCTCATAGTGCCAATCTCAGTCTCAGTGCAGATTCCGGTGCCGGTGCTGGTCCCGGAGTGGTCATAGTGCCAATCTCAGGCTCAGTGCTGGTTCTGGTGCTGGTCCCAGAGTGCTCATAATGCCAATCTGAGTCTTGGTGCTGGTTCTGGTTCCGGTGCTGGTCCCAAAGTTCTCAGTGTGCCAATCTCAGTCTCAGTGCTGGTCCCGGTGCCGGTGCTGGTCCCAGAGAGTTCATAATGCCAATCTCAGTCTAAGTGCGGGTTCAGGTGCTGGTCCCAGAGTGCTCATAATGCCAATCTCAGTCTCAGTGCTGGTCCCGGTGCTGGTGCTGGTCCCAGAGAGTTCATAGTGCCAATCTCAGTCTCGGTGCTGGTTCTAAAGCCGCTCTCATTCTCAGCTTCGGAGTTCTGCCGCTCCCAGTCCCAGAATTCTCCCATGGCTGGTCCCAGTGTTGGTGCTAGTCTCAGTCTTGGTCCCAGCGCCATTCCTATATGGGTACCAGTCTCGGTGCTGGTTGTGCTGCCAGTATTGGTCTCAGTCCCATTCCCAGAGTGGTTCTGGTCCCAGAGCTGGTTCCGGTGCCATTGCTGGTCCCGGAGTGCTCCTAGTGAAAATCTCAGTCTCGGCGCTGCTTCCGGTGCCGGTGCTGGTCCCAGAGTGCTCGTGGTTCCAATCTACGTATCAGTGCTGGTTCTGGTGCTCGTCCTGGAGTGCTCATAATGCCAATCTCAGTCTCAGTGCTGGTTCTTGTGCTGGTCCCAGAGTGCACATAGTGCAAATCTCAGTCTCGGTGCTGGTTCCGGTGCAGGTGCAGGTCCCAGAGTGCTCATAGTTGCAGTCTCAGTCTCAGTGCTGGTTCTGGTGCTGGTCCCAGAGTGCTCATAGCGCCAATCTCAGTCTCGGTGTTTGTGCCGGTGCTGGTCTCAGAGTGTTCCAAGTGCCAATCTCAGTCTCGCTGCTGGTTCTGGTGCCGCTCTCAGTCTCAGTCCCGGAGTTGTGCTGCTCCCAGTCCCAGAATTGTTTCGAGGCTGGTCCCAGTTTTGTTGCTGGTATCCGTGTTGGTCCCAGTGCCAGTCCTGTATGGGTAGCAGTCACCGTGCTCTTTCGGTTTTCAGTCCTGATCTCAGTGACATTCTCAGAATGGTTCTGGGACCAGAGCTGGTTTCGGTGCCAGTACTGGACGCAGAGTGCTCATAGTGCCATTCTCAGTTTCGGTGCTTGTACTGGTGCTGGTCCCAGAGTGCTCATAGTGCCAATCTCAGTCTCGGTGCTGGTTTGGATGTTGGTGCTGGTCCAGGAGTGGTCATACTGCCAATCAGAGTCTCGGTGCTGGTTCTGGTGCCGGTGCTGGTCCTAAAGTGCTCATAGTTCCAATCTCAGTCTCAGTGTTGGTTGTCGTGCTGGTCCCAGATATCTCATAGTGCAAATCACAGTCTCGTTGCTTGTTCCGGTGCCAGTGGTGGTCCCAGAGTGCTATTAGTGCCAATCTCAGTCTTGTACTGGTTCTGGTTTTTGTGCTAGTCCCAAAGTGCTCATAGTGCCAATCTCCGTCTCAGTGCTGAGTCTGGTGCTGGTCCCAGTGTGCTCATAGTGCCAATCTCAGTCTCAGTGCAGATTCCGGTGCCGGTGCTGGTCCCGGAGTGGTCATAGTGCCAATCTCAGTCTCAGTGCTGGTTCTGGTGCCAGTGCTGGTCCCAGAGTGCTCATAATGCCAATCTGAGTCTTGGTGCTGGTTCTGGTTCCGGTGCTGGTCCCAGAGTTCTCATTGTGCCAATCTCAGTCTCAGTGCTGGTCCCGGTGCCGGTGCTGGTCCCAGAGAGTTCATAATGCCAATCTCAGTCTAAGTGCGGGTTCAGGTGCTGGTCCCAGACTGCTCATAATGCCAATCTCAGTCTCAGTGCTGGTCCCGGTGCTGGTGCTGGTCCCAGAGAGTTCATAGTGCCAATCTCAGTCTCGGTGCTGGTTCTAAAGCCGCTCTCATTCTCAGCTTCGGAGTTCTGCCGCTCCCAGTCCCAGAATTCTCCCATGGCTGGTCCCAGTGTTGGTGCTAGTCTCAGTCTTGGTCCCAGCGCCATTCCTATATGGGCACCAGTCTCGGTGCTGGTTGTGCTGCCAGTATTGGTCTCAGTCCCATTCCCAGAGTGGTTCTGGTCCCAGAGCTGGTTCCGGTGCCATTGCTGGTCCCGGAGTGCTCATAGTGAAAATCTCAGTCTCGGCGCTGCTTCCGGTGCCGGTGCTGGTCCCAGAGTGCTCGTGGTTCCAATCTAAGTCTCAGTGCTGCTTATGGTGCTTGTCCCGGAGTGCTCATAATGCCAGTCTCATCCTCAGTCCTGGTTCTTGTGCTGGTCCCAGAGTGCTCATAGTGCCAATCTCAGTCTCGGTGCTAGTTCTGGTGCAGGTGCTGGTCCCAGAGTGCTCATAGTTGCAGTCTCAGTCTCAGTGCTGGTTCTGGTGCTGGTCCAAGAGTGCTCATTGCACCAATCTCAGTCTCAATGCTGGTTCTGGTGCCGCTCTCAGTCTCAGTCCCGGAGTTGTGGTGCTCCCAGTCCCAGAATTGTTTCGAGGCTGGTCTCAGTGTTGTTGCTGGTATCAGTTTTGGTCCCAGTGCCAGTTCTGTATGGGTACCAGTCACCGTGGTGTTTCGGTTTTCAGTCCTGGTCTCAGTGACATTCTCAGAATGGTTCTGGGACCAGAGCTGGTTTCGGTGCCAGTGCTGGAGCCAGAGTGCTCATAGTGCCAATCTCAGTCTCGGTGCAGGTTCTGGTGCCGTTGCTGGTCCTAGAGTGCTCACAGTGCCAATCTCAGTCTCGGTGCTGGTTCCGGTGCCAGTGCTGGTCCCACAATACTCATAGTGCCAAACTCAGTCTGAGTGCTGCTCGGATGTCGGTGCTTGTCCAGAAGTGGTCGTAGTGCCAATCTGAGTCTTGGTGCTGATTGGGATTCCGGTGCTGGCCCCAGAATGCTCATAGTTCCAATCTCAGTCTCAGTGCTGGTTGTGATGCTGGTCCCAGAGTTCTCATAGTGCCAATCACAGCCTCGTTTCTCGTTCCGGTGTCGGAGCTGGTCCCAGAGTGCTCATACTGCCAATCTCAATCTCTGTGCTGGTTCAGGTGCTGGTCCCAGAGTGCTCATAGTGCCAATCTCAGTCTCAATGCTGGTTCTAGTGCCGGTGCTGGTCTCAGAGTGCTGCAAGTGCCAATCTCAGTCTAGGTGCTGGTTCTGGTGCCGCTCTCAGTCTCAGCCCCGGAGTTGTACCGCTCCCAGTCCCAGAATTCTTTCGAGGCTGGTCCCAGTGTGGTTGCTGGTATCAGTCTTTGTCCCAGTAACCAGTTCTGTATGGGTACCAGTCTCGATGCTGGTTCTGTTTTCAGTCTTGGTCTCAGTCATATTCACAGAGTGTTTCTGGTCCCAGAGTTGGTTCCGGTGCCAGTGCTGGTCCCAGAGTGCTCATAGTTCCAATCTCAGTCTCGGCGGTGGTTCCGGTGCTGGTGCTGGTCCCAGAGTGCTCGTAGTTCCAATCTCAGTCTCAAAGCTGGTTCTGGTGCTGCTCTCAGTCTCAGCCCCGGAGTTGTACCGCTCCCAGTCCCAGAATTGTTTCGAGGCTGGTCCCAGTGTTTTTGCTGCTCTCAGTCTTTGTCCCAGTAACAAGTTCTGTATGGGTACCAGTCTCGGTGCTGGTTCTGTTTTCATTCATGGTCTCTGTCACATTCACAGAGTATTTATGGTCCCAGAGCTTGTTCCGGTGCCAGTGCTGGTCCCAGAGTGCTCATAGTGCCAATCTCAGTCTCGGTGCTGAATCCAATGACGGTGCTGGTCCCGGAGTGCTATTAGTGGCAATCTCAGTCCTGGCACTGGTTGTGGTTCCTGTGCTGGTCCCATAGTGCTCATAGTGCCAATCTCCGTCTCGGTGCTGGTTCGGATGCCGGTGCTGGTCCCAGAGTGCTCATAGTGCCAATCTCAGTCTCAGTGCTGGGTCTGGTGATCGTCCCAAAGTGCTCATAGTGCCAATCTCCGTCTCGGTGCAGATTCCGGGGCCGGTGCTGGTCCCGGAGTGGTCATAGTGCGAATCTCATTCTCAGTGCTGGTTCTGGTGCTGGTCCCAAAGTGCTCATAGTGCCAATCTCAGTCTCAGTGCTGGTTCCGGTGCCGGTGCTGGTCCCAGAGAGTTCATAATGCCAATCTCAGTCTAAGTGCGGGTTCAGGTGCTGGTCACAGAGTGCTCATAGCGCCAATCTCAGTCTCGGTGCTGGTTCTGCTGCCGCTCGCATTCTCAGCCCCGAAGTTGTGCCGCTCCCAGTCCCAGAATTCTCCCGTGGCTGGTCCCAGTGTTGGTGCTAGTCTCAGTCTTGGTCCCAGCGCCATTCCTATATGGGTACCAGTCTCGGTGCTGGTTCTGCTTTCAGTATTGGTCTCAGTCCCATTCCCAGAGAAATCTGGTTCCAGAGCTGGTTCCGGTGCCAGTGTTGGTCCCTGAGTGCTCATAGTGAAAATCTCAGTCTCGGCGCTGGTTCTGGTGCCGGTGCTGCTCCCAGAGTGCTCGTGGTTCCAATCTACGTATCAGTGCTGGTTCTGGTGCTCGTCCTGGAGTGCTCATAATGCCAATCTCAGTCTCAGTGCTGGTTCTTGTGCTGGTCCCACAGTGCACATAGTGCCAATCTCAGTCTCGGTGCTGGTTCCGGTGCAGGTGCAGGTCCCAGAGTGCTCATAGTTGCAGTCTCAGTCTCAGTGCTGGTTCTGGTGCTGGTCCCAGAGTGCTCATAGCGCCAATCTCAGTCTCGGTGTTTGTGCCGGTGCTGGTCTCAGAGTGCTGCAAGTGCCAATCTCAGTCTCGCTGCTGGTTCTGGTGCCGCTCTCAGTCTCAGTCCCGGAGTTGTGCTGCTCCCAGTCCCAGAATTGTTTCGAGGCTGGTCCCAGTGTTGTTGCTGGTATCCGTGTTGGTCCCAGTGCCAGTCCTGTATGGGTAGCAGTCACCGTGCTCTTTCGGTTTTCAGTCCTGGTCTCAGTGACATTCTCAGAATGGTTCTGGGACCAGAGCTGGTTTCGGTGCCAGTACTGGACGCAGAGTGCTCATAGTGCCATTCTCAGTTTCGGTGCTTGTACTGGTGCTGGTCCCAGAGTGCTCATAGTGCCAATCTCAGTCTCGGTGCTGGTTTGGATGTTGGTGCTGGTCCAGGAGTGGTCATACTGCCAATCTGAGTCTCGGTGCTGGTTCTGGTGCCGGTGCTGGTCCTAAAGTGCTCATAGTTCCAATCTCAGTCTCAGTGTTGGTTGTCGTGCTGGTCCCAGATATCTCATAGTGCCAATCACAGTCTCGTTGCTTGTTCCGGTGCCAGTGGTGGTCCCAGAGTGCTATTAGTGCCAATCTCAGTCTTGGTACTGGTTCTGGTTTTTGTGCTAGTCCCAAAGTGCTCATAGTGCCAATCTCCGTCTCAGTGCTGAGTCTGGTGCTGGTCCCAGTGTGCTCATAGTGCCAATCTGAGTCTCGGTGCAGATTCCGGTGCCGGTGCTGGTCCCGGAGTGGTCATAGTGCCAATCTCAGGCACAGTGCTGGTTCTGGTGCTGGTCCCAGAGTGCTCATAATGCCAATCTGAGTCTTGGTGCTGGTTCTGGTTCCGGTGCTGGTCCCAAAGTTCTCAGTGTGCCAATCTCAGTCTCAGTGCTGGTCCCGGTGCCGGTGCTGGTCCCAGAGAGTTCATAATGCCAATCTCAGTCTAAGTGCGGGTTCAGGTGCTGGTCCCAGAGTGCTCATAATGCCAATCTGAGTCTTGGTGCTGGTTCTGGTTCCGGTGCTGGTCCCAAAGTTCTCAGTGTGCCAATCTCAGTCTCAGTGCTGGTCCCGGTGCTGGTGCTGGTCCCAGAGAGTTCATAGTGCCAATCTCAGTCTCGGTGCTGGTTCTAAAGCCGCTCTCATTCTCAGCTTCGGAGTTCTGCCGCTCCCAGTCCCAGAATTCTCCCATGGCTGGTCCCAGTGTTGGTGCTAGTCTCAGTCTTGGTCCCAGCGCCATTCCTATATGGGTACCAGTCTCGGTGCTGGTTGTGCTGCCAGTATTGGTCTCAGTCCCATTCCCAGAGTGGTTCTGGTCCCAGAGCTGGTTCCGGTGCCATTGCTGGTCCCGGAGTGCTCCTAGTGAAAATCTCAGTCTCGGCGCTGCTTCCGGTGCCGGTGCTGGTCCCAGAGTGCTCGTGGTTCCAATCTAAGTCTCAGTGCTGCTTATGGTGCTTGTCCCGGAGTGCTCATAATGCCAGTCTCATCCTCAGTCCTGGTTCTTGTGCTGGTCCCAGAGTGCTCATAGTCCCAATCTCAGTCTCGGTGCTAGTTCTGGTGCAGGTGCTGGTCCCAGAGTGCTCATAGTTGCAGTCTCAGTCTCAGTGCTGGTTCTGGTGCTGGTCCAAGAGTGCTCATAGCACCAATCTCAGTCTCAATGCTGGTTCTGGTGCCGCTCTCAGTCTCAGTCCCGGAGTTGTGGTGCTCCCAGTCCCAGAATTGTTTCGAGGCTGGTCTCAGTGTTGTTGCTGGTATCAGTTTTGGTCCCAGTGCCAGTTCTGTATGGGTACCAGTCACGGTGGTGTTTCGGTTTTCAGTCCTGGTCTCAGTGACATTCTCAGAATGGTTCTGGGACCAGAGCTGGTTTCAGTGCCAGTGCTGGAGCCAGAGTGCTCATAGTGCCAATCTCAGTCTCGGTGCAGGTTCTGGTGCCGTTGCTGGTCCTAGAGTGCTCACAGTGCCAATCTCAGTCTCGGTGCTGGTTCCGGTGCCAGTGCTGGTCCCACAATACTCATAGAGCCAAACTCAGTCTGAGTGCTGCTCGGATGTCGGTGCTTGTCCAGAAGTGGTCGTAGTGCCAATCTGAGTCTTGGTGCTGATTGGGATTCCGGTGCTGGCCCCAGAATGCTCATAGTTCCAATCTCAGTCTCAGTGCTGGTTGTGGTGCTGGTCCCAGAGTTCTCATAGTGCCAATCACAGCCTCGTTGCTTGTTCCGGTGTCAGAGCTGGTCCCAGAGTGCTCATACTGCCAATCTCAATCTCCGTGCTGGTTCAGGTGCTGGTCCCAGAGTGCTCATAGTGCCAATCTCAGTCTCAATGCTGGTTCTAGTGCCGGTGCTGGTCTCAGAGTGCTCCAAGTGCCAATCTCAGTCTAGGTGCTGGTTCTGGTGCCGCTCTCAGTCTCAGCCCCGGAGTTGTACCGCTCCCAGTCCCAGAATTCTTTCGAGACTGGTCCCAGTGTGGTTGCTGGTATCAGTCTTTGTCCCAGTAACCAGTTCTGTATGGGTACCAGTCTCGATGCTGGTTCTGTTTTCAGTCTTGGTCTCAGTCATATTCACAGAGTGTTTCTGGTCCCAGAGTTGGTTCCGGTGCCAGTGCTGGTCCCAGAGTGCTCATAGTTCCAATCTCAGTCTCGGCGGTGGTTCCGGTGCTGGTGCTGGTCCCAGAGTGCTCGTAGTTCCAATCTCAGTCTCAAAGCTGGTTCTGGTGCTGCTCTCAGTCTCAGCACCGGAGTCGTACCGCTCCCAGTCCCAGAATTGTTTCGAGGCTGGTCCCAGTGTTTTTGCTGCTCTCAGTCTTTGTCCCAGTAACAAGTTCTGTATGGGTACCAGTCTCGGTGCTGGTTCTGTTTTCATTCATGGTCTCTGTCACATTCACAGAGTATTTATGGTCCCAGAGCTTGTTCCGGTGCCAGTGCTGGTCCCAGAGTGCTCATAGTGCCAATCTCAGTCTCGGTGCTGAATTCAATGACGGTGCTGGTCCCGGAGTGCTATTAGTGGCAATCTCAGTCTTGGAACTGGTTGTGGTTCCTGTGCTGGTCCCAAACTGCTCATAGTGCCAATCTCCGTCTCGGTGCTGGTTCGGATGCCGGTGCTGGTCCCAAAGGGCTCATAGTGCCAATCTCCGTCTCAGTGCTGGGTCTGGTGATCGTCCCAGAGTGCTCATAGTGCCAATCTCCGTCTCGGTGCAGATTCCGGGGCCGGTGCTGGTCCCGGAGTGGTCATAGTGCGAATCTCATTCTCAGTGCTGGTTCTGGTGCTGGTCCCAAAGTGCTCATAATACCAATCTCAGTCTCATTGCTGGTTCCGGTGCCGGTGCTGGTCCCAGAGAGTTCATAATGCCAATCTCAGTCTAAGTGCGGGTTCAGGTGCTGGTCACAGAGTGCTCATAGCGCCAATCTCAGTCTCGGTGCTGGTTCTGCTGCCGCTCGCATTCTCAGCCCCGAAGTTGTGCCGCTCCCAGTCCCAGAATTCTCCCGTGGCTGGTCCCAGTGTTGGTGCTAGTCTCAGTCTTGGTCCCAGCGCCATTCCTATATGGGTACCAGTCTCGGTGCTGGTTCTGCTTTCAGTATTGGTCTCAGTCCCAATCCCAGAGAAATCTGGTTCCAGAGCTGGTTCCGGTGCCAGTGTTGGTCCCTGAGTGCTCATAGTGAAAATCTCAGTCTCGGCGCTGGTTCTGGTGCCGGTGCTGCTCCCAGAGTGCTCGTGGTTCCAATCTACGTATCAGTGCTGGTTCTGGTGCTCGTCCTGGAGTGCTCATAATGCCAATCTCAGTCTCAGTGCTGGTTCTTGTGCTGGTCCCAGAGTGCACATAGTGCCAATCTCAGTCTCGGTGCTGGTTCCGGTGCAGGTGCAGGTCCCAGAGTGCTCATAGTTGCAGTCTCAGTCTCAGTGCTGGTTCTGGTGCTGGTCCCAGAGTGCTCATAGCGCCAATCTCAGTCTCGGTGTTTGTGCCGGTGCTGGTCTCAGAGTGCTGCAAGTGCCAATCTCAGTCTCGCTGCTGGTTCTGGTGCCGCTCTCAGTCTCAGTCCCGGAGTTGTGGTGCTCCCAGTCCCAGAATTGTTTCGAGGCTGGTCCCAGTGTTGTTGCTGGTATCCGTGTTGGTCCCAGTGCCAGTCCTGTATGGGTAGCAGTCACCGTGCTCTTTCGGTTTTCAGTCCTGGTCTCAGTGACATTCTCAGAATGGTTCTGGGACCAGAGCTGGTTTCGGTGCCAGTACTGGACGCAGAGTGCTCATAGTGCCATTCTCAGTTTCGGTGCTTGTACTGGTGCTGGTCCCAGAGTGCTCATAGTGCCAATCTCAGTCTCGGTGCTGGTTTGGATGTTGGTGCTGGTCCAGGAGTGGTCATACTGCCAATCTGAGTCTCGGTGCTGGTTCTGGTGCCAGTGCTGGTCCTAAAGTGCTCATAGTTCCAATCTCAGTCTCAGTGTTGGTTGTCGTGCTGGTCCCAGATATCTCATAGTGCCAATCACAGTCTCGTTGCTTGTTCCGGTGCCAGTGGTGGTCCCAGAGTGCTATTAGTGCCAATCTCAGTCTTGGTACTGGTTCTGGTTTTTGTGCTAGTCCCAAAGTGCTCATAGTGCCAATCTCCGTCTCAGTGCTGAGTCTGGTGCTGGTCCCAGTGTGCTCATAGTGCCAATCTCAGTCTCAGTGCAGATTCCGGTGCCGGTGCTGGTCCCGGAGTGGTCATAGTGCCAATCTCAGGCACAGTGCTGGTTCTGGTGCTGGTCCCAGAGTGCTCATAATGCCAATCTGAGTCTTGGTGCTGGTTCTGGTTCCGGTGCTGGTCCCAAAGTTCTCAGTGTGCCAATCTCAGTCTCAGTGCTGGTCCCGGTGCCGGTGCTGGTCCCAGAGAGTTCATAATGCCAATCTCAGTCTAAGTGCGGGTTCAGGTGCTGGTCCCAGAGTGCTCATAATGCCAATCTGAGTCTTGGTGCTGGTTCTGGTTCCGGTGCTGGTCCCAAAGTTCTCAGTGTGCCAATCTCAGTCTCAGTGCTGGTCCCGGTGCTGGTGCTGGTCCCAGAGAGTTCATAGTGCCAATCTCAGTCTCGGTGCTGGTTCTAAAGCCGCTCTCATTCTCAGCTTCGGAGTTCTGCCGCTCCCAGTCCCAGAATTCTCCCATGGCTGGTCCCAGTGTTGGTGCTAGTCTCAGTCTTGGTCCCAGCGCCATTCCTATATGGGTACCAGTCTCGGTGCTGGTTGTGCTGCCAGTATTGGTCTCAGTCCCATTCCCAGAGTGGTTCTGGTCCCAGAGCTGGTTCCGGTGCCATTGCTGGTCCCGGAGTGCTCATAGTGAAAATCTCAGTCTCGGCGCTGCTTCCGGTGCCGGTGCTGGTCCCAGAGTGCTCGTGGTTCCAATCTAAGTCTCAGTGCTGCTTATGGTGCTTGTCCCGGAGTGCTCATAATGCCAGTCTCATCCTCAGTCCTGGTTCTTGTGCTGGTCCCAGAGTGCTCATAGTGCCAATCTCAGTCTCGGTGCTAGTTCTGGTGCAGGTGCTGGTCCCAGAGTGCTCATAGTTGCAGTCTCAGTCTCAGTGCTGGTTCTGGTGCTGGTCCAAGAGTGCTCATTGCACCAATCTCAGTCTCAATGCTGGTTCTGGTGCCGCTCTCAGTCTCAGTCCCGGAGTTGTGGTGCTCCCAGTCCCAGAATTGTTTCGAGGCTGGTCTCAGTGTTGTTGCTGGTATCAGTTTTGGTCCCAGTGCCAGTTCTGTATGGGTACCAGTCACCGTGGTGTTTCGGTTTTCAGTCCTGGTCTCAGTGACATTCTCAGAATGGTTCTGGGACCAGAGCTGGTTTCGGTGCCAGTGCTGGAGCCAGAGTGCTCATAGTGCCAATCTCAGTCTCGGTGCAGGTTCTGGTGCCGTTGCTGGTCCTAGAGTGCTCACAGTGCCAATCTCAGTCCTCGTGTTGGTTCCGGTGCCCGTGCTGGTTCCCAAGAGTGCTCATATTGTCCAGTCTCAGTCTCGGTGCTGGTTTGCGGTGGACGGTGCCGGGGTCGCCGGAGTGGTAATAGTGCCATCTCAGTCTCAATGCTCATTCTGGTACCGGTGCTGGTCCCAGAATTCTCATAGTGCCAATCTGATTCTCGGTGCTTGTTCTGATTCCGCTGCTGGTCCCAGAATGCTACTACTGCCAGTCTCAGTCTCGGTGCTGGTTCTGGTGCTAGTAGCAGAGTGCATATAATTAAAATCACAGTCTCAGTGCTGGTTCCGATGCCGATGGTGGCCCCAGAGTGCACATAGAACCAATCTCAATCTCAGTGCTGGTTCTGGTGCCGGACTGGTTCCAGAGTTCTTATAGTGCCAATCTCAGTCTCGGTGCTGGTTCTGGTTCCGGTGCTGGCCACATAGTACTAATAGTGCCAGTATCAGTCTCGGTGCGGATTCCGGTGCTGGTCGCAAAGTGCTCATTGTGCCAATCTCAGTCTCGGTGCCGGTTCTGGTGTCGGTGCTGGTCCCAGAGTGCCCATAGTGCCAATTTCAGTCTCAATGCTGGTTCCGATGCCAGTGTTGGTTCCGGAGTGGTCATACTGCCAATCTCAGTCTCAGTGCTGGTTCTGGTTCCGCAGCTGGTCCCAGAGTGCTCATAATACCAATATCAATCTCGGTGCTGATTCCGGTGCAGGTGCCTTCCCAGAGTGTTTATAATGCTAATCTGAGTCTCAGTGCTTTTTCTGGTGTTTGTGCTATTCCCAGAGTGGTTATAGTGCCATTCTAGGTTTCGGTGCTGGTTCTGGTGCCATTGCTGGTCCCAGAGTGTTCCAAGTGCCAATCTTAGTCAGGCTGCTGGTTCTGCTGCCGCTCTCATTCTCAGTCCCAGAGTTGTGCAACTCCCAATCCCAGAATTCTCCCGGTGCTGGTCCCAGTGTTGGTACTGGTCTCAGTATTGGTCCCAGTGCCAGTTCTATATGGGTACCAATATCGGTGCTGGTTCTGATTTCAGTCTTGGTCTCAGTCACAGCCACAGAGTGGTTCTGGTCCCAGAGCTGGTTCCGGTGCCTGTGCCGGTCCCAGAGTGCTCATAGTGCCAGTCTCAGTCTCGGTGTTGGTTCCGGTGTCGGTGGTGGTGCCAGAGTGCTCATATGGCCAGTCTCAGTCTCGGTGCTGATTCTGATGCCGGTCCCGGAGTGGTAATAGTACCAATTTCAGTCTCCGTGCTGGTTCCGAGGCCGGTGCTGGTCGCAGAATGCTCATAGTGCCAATCTCGGTCTCTGTGCTGGACCCGGTGCTGGTGCTGATCCCAGAAGGCTCATAGAGCCAATCTGATTCTCGGTGCTGGTTTTGATTCTGCTGCAGGTCCCAGAGTGCTCATATTGCCAGTCTCAGTTTCGGTGCTAGTTCTGGTTCTGGTCGCAAAGTGCTCATAGTGCCATCTCAGTCTCGGTGCTGGTTCCGGTGCCAATGTTGATCCAAGAGTGCTCATAGTGCCAATCTCAGTCTTGGAGCTGGTTCCGGTGCCGGTGCCCGTCCCTGACGGCTCATAGTGCCAATCTCAGTCACGGTGCTGGTTCAGGTGCTGGTTTCAGAGTGGTCATAGTGCCAATCTCAGTCACGGTGCTGATTCAGGTGCTGGTCCCAGAGTGCTCATAGTGCCAATCTCAGTCTCGGTGCTGGTTCTGTTTCCGGTGCTGGTCCCATAGATCTAATAGTGCCAATCTCAGTCTCAGTGCGGGATCCGGTGCTGGTCCTAGGGTGCTCATATTGCCAGTCTCAGTCTCCGTGCTGGTTCCAGTGACGGTGCCGGTCCCGGAGTGGTAATAGGGCCAATTTCAGTCTCAATGCTGGTTCTGGAGCCGGTGCTGGTTCCAGAGTGCTCATAGTGCCAATCTCAGTCTCAGTGCTGGCTCTGGTGCCAGTGCTGGTCCCAGAGCGCTCATATTGCCAGTCTCAGTCTCGGTGCTAATTCTGGTGCTGGTCGCAGAGTGCTCACAGTGCCCATCTCAGTCTCATAGCTGTTTCCGGTGCCGGTGCTGGTCCCAGAGTGCTCATAGTGCCAATCTCAGTCTCAGTGCTGCTTCTGGTGCTGGTCCCAGAGTTGTCATAGTGCCAATCTCAGTCTCGGCGCTGGTTCCGGTGCCGGTGCTGGACCCTGACTGCTCATTGTGGCAATCTCATTCTCGCTGCTGTTTCTGGTGCTGGTCCCAGAGAGCTCATAGTGCCAATCTCAGTCTCGGTGCAGGTTCTGGTTCAAGTGCTGGTCCCATAGTACTAATAGTGCCAGTCTCAGGATCCCTGCGGTTTCGGGTGCATGTCACAGAGTGCTCATAGTGCCAATCTCAGTCTCCGTGCTGGTTCCAGTGCCCGTGCTGGTCCCAGAGTGCTCACATTGCCAGTCTCAGTCTCGGTGATGGTTGCGGTGACAGTGCCAATCCCAGTGTGGTAATATTGTCAATCTCAGTCTCAATGCTGGTTCTGGTGCCGGTGCTGGTCCCAGAGTACTCATAGTGACAATTTCAGTCTTGGTGCTGGTTCTGGTTCGCCTGATGTCCCCAGAATGGTAAGAGTGCCAGTCTCATTCTCGGTACTGGTTCCAGTGCTGGTGCTGGTCCCGGAGTGGTCATACTGCCAATCTCAGTCTCGGTGCAGCTTCTGGTGCTGGTCCCAGAGTGCTCATAGTGCCCATCTCAATCCCGGTGCTGATTGCGGTGCCGGTGCTGGCCCCGGAGTGGTCATAGTGCCAATCTCAGTCTCCGTGCCGGTTCTGGGGCAGGTTCCAGAGTGCTCATGGTGCCAGTCTCAGTCTCGGTGCTGTTTCCGGTGCCGGTGCTGGACCCTGACTGCTCATAGTGCCAATCTCAATCTCGGTGCTGGTTCTGGTGCTGGTCCCAGGGTGCTCATAGTGCCAATCTCAGTCTCGGTGCTGCTTCTGGTTTCGGTGCTGGTCCCATAGTACTAATAGTGCCAGTCACAGTATCCGTGCGGGTTCAGGTGCCGGTCCCAGAGTGCTCATAGTGCCAATCTCAGTCTCCGTGCTGGTTCCGGTGCCCGTGCTGGTCCCAGAGTGCTCATATTGCCAGTCTCAGTCCCGGTGCCGGTTCCGGTGACGGTGCCGGTCCCGGTGTGGTAATAGTGTCAATCTCAGCCTCAATGCGGGTTCTGGTGCCGGTGCTGGTCTCAGAGTGCTCATAGTGACAATTTCAGTCTTGGTGCTGGTTCTGGTTCCGCTGCTGTCCCCAGAATGGTAAGAGTGCCAGTCTCATTCTCTGCGCTGGTTCTGGTGAATGTCGCAGAGTGCTCAAAATTAAAATCACAGTCTCGGTGCTGGTTCCGGTGTTGGTGCTGGTCCCGGAGTGGTCATACTGCCAATCTCAGTCTCGGTTCTCATTCCAGTGCTGGTCCCAGAGTGCTCATAGTGCCAATTTCAGTCTCGTTTCTGGTTCCGGTGCCGGTGCTGCTCCCAGAGTACTCATAGTGCCAATCTCAACCTCAGTGCTGGTTCTGGTGCCGGTGCTCTTCCCGGAGCGGTCATAGTGCCAATCTAGATCTTGGTGCTGGTTCTCGTGCTGATCTCCGTCTCAGTCCCGGTGTTGTACCGCTCCCAGCCCCAGAATTCTAACGGTGTGGTCCCAGTGTTGGGGCTGGTTTCAGTCTTGGTGCCAGTGCCAGTTCTTTATGGGTACCAATATCGGTGCCGGTTCTGATTTCAGTCTGGGTCTCAGTCACAGACTCAGAGTTCTTCTAGTCCGAGTGCTGGTCCCAAAGTGCTCATAGTGCCAATCTGAGTCTCAGTGCTGGTCCTGGTGCCAGTGCTGGTCCCAGAGTTCTCATAGTGCCAATAATTGTCGCAGTGCTGATTCTGTTGCTGGTCCCAGAGTGCTCATAGTGCCAATCTCAGTCTCGGTGCTGGTTCTGGTTCCGGTGCTGGTCACGTAGTACTAATAGTGCCAGTCTCAGTCTCGGTGCAGAGTCCAGTGCAGGTCGCAGAGTGCTCATTGTTCCAATCTCAGTCTAGGTGCCGGTCCTGGTGCCGGTGCTGGTCCCAGAGTGCTCATAGTGCCAATTTCAGTCCCGATGCTGGTTCCGATGCCAGTGCTGCTTCCGTAGTGGTCATACTGCCAATCTCAGTCTCAGTGCTGGTTCTGGTTCCACAGCTGGTCCCAGAGTGCTCATAATGCCAATCTCAGTCTCGGTGTTGGTTCCGGTGCTGGTGCTGGTCCCGGAGTGGTCATACTGCCAATCTCAGTCTCAATGCAGCTTCTGGTGCTGGTCCCAGAATGCTCATAGTGCCAATCTCAGTCGCAGTGTTGGTTCCAGTGCCGGTGCTGATCCCAAAGTGCTCATAGTGCCCATCTCAATCTCGTGTGCTGATTCCGGTGCCGGTGCTGGCCCCGGAGTGGTCATACTGCCAATATCAGTCTCCGTGCCAGTTCTGGGGCAGGTCCCAGAATGCTCACGGTGCCATTCTCAGTCTCGGTGCTGGTTCCGGTGCAGGTGCCTTCCCAGAATGTTTATAATGCTAATCTCAGTCTCAGTGCTGGTTCTGGTGTTTGTGCTATTCCCAGATTGGTTATAGTGCCATTCTAGGTTTCGGTGCTTGTTCTGGTGCCATTGCTGCTCCCAGAGTGTTCCAAGTGCCAAACGTACTCAGGCTGCTGGTTCTGATGCCACTCTCAGTCTCAGTCCCAGAGTTGTGCGGCTCCCAGTCCCAGAATTCTCCTGGTGCTGGTCCCAGTGTTGGTGCTGGTCTCAGTCTTGGTCCCAGTGCCATTCCTGTGTGGGTTCCAGTCTCGGTGCTGGTTCTGTTTTCAGTCTTGATCTCCTTCACATTCATAGAGTGTTTCTGGTCCCAAAGTTGATTCCGTTGCCAGTGCTGCTCCAAGAGTGCCATAAGTGGCAATCTCAGTCTCGGTGTTGGTTCCGGTGCCGGTGCTGGTCCTAGAGTGCTCATATTGCCAGTCTCAGTCTCGGTGCTGGTTCACGTGACGGTGCTGGTCCCGGAGTGGTAATAGTGCCAATTTCAGTCTCGGCGCTGGTTCCGGTGCCGGTGCTGGAACCTGACTGCTCATAGTGCCAATCTCAGTCTCGGTGCTGGTTCTGGTGCTGGTCCCAGAGTGCTCATAAAGCCAATCTCAGTCTCGGTGCAGGTTCTGGTTCTGGTGCTGGTCCCATAGTACTAATAGTGCCAGTCTCAGTATCTGTGCGGGTTCAGGTGCAGGTCGCAGAGTGCTCATTGTGCCAATCTCAGTCTAGGTGCCGGTCCTGGTGCCGGTGCTGGTCCCAGAGTGCTCATAGTGCCAATTTCAGTCCCAATGCTGGTTCCGATGCCAGTGCTGGTTCCGGAGTGGTCATACTGCCAATCTCAGTCTCAGTGCAGGTTCTAGTTCCACAGCTGGTCCCAGAGTGCTCATAGTGCCAATCTCAGTCTCGGTGCTGGTTCCGGTGCTGGTGCTGATCCCAGAGTGGTCATACTGCCAATCTCAGTCTTGGTGCAGCTTCTGGTGCTGGTCCCAGAGTGCTCATAGTGCCAATCTCACTCGCAGTGTTGGTTCCGGTGCCGGTGCTGGTCCCAAAGAGCTCATAGTGCCCATCTCAATCTCGGTGCTGATTCCGGTGCCGGTGCTGGCTTCGGAGTGGTCATAGTGCCAATCTCAGTCTCCGTGCCGGTTCTGGGGCAGGTCCCAGATTGCTCATGGTGCCAGTCTCATTCTTTGTGCTGGTTCCGGTGCAGGTGCAGTCCCAGAGTGTTTATAATGCCAATCTGAGTCTCAGTGCTGGTTCTGTTGTTTGTGCTATTCCCGGAGTGGTTATAGTGCCATTCTAGGTCTCGGTGATGGTTCTGGTGCCATTGCTGGTCCCAGAGTGCACCAAGTGCCAAACTTACTCAGGCTGCTGGTTCTGCTGCCGCTCTCAGTCTCAGTCCCAGAGTTGTGCGGCTCCCAGTCACAGAATTCTCCCGGTGCTGGTCCCAGTGTTGGTGCTGGTCTCAGTCTTGGTCCCAGTGCCATTCTTATGTGGGTCCCAGTCTCGGTGCTGGTTCTGTTTTCAGTCTTGCTCTCATTCACATTCACAGAGTGGTTCTCCTCCCAGAGCTAGTTCCGGTGCCAGTGCTGGTCCAAGAGTGCCATAAGTGCCAATCTCAGTCTCGGTGACCCTTTCGGTGCCGGTGCTGCTCACAGAGTGCTCATTGTGCCAATCTTAGTCTCGGAGCTGGTTCCAAAGCCGTTGCAGGTCCCGGAGTGGTAATAATGCCAATCTCAGTCTCAGTGCTGGTTCTGGTGCCGGTGCTGCTCCCAGAGTGCTCATAGTGCCAATCTCAGTCTCGGTGCTGGTTCTGCTTCCGGTGCTGGTCGCAGTGTGCTCATAGTGAAAATCACAGTCTCGGATCTCGTTCTGGTTATATTGCTGGTCAGAAAGTGCTCATAGTGCCAATCTCAGTCTCGGTGCTAATTTCGGTGCTGGTCCCAGAGTGCTCATAGTGCCAATCTCAGTCTCGTTTCCGGTTCAGGTGACGGTGCTGGTCCCAGAATTCTCATAGTGCCAATCTCTGTCGCAGTACTGATTCTGATGCTGGTCCCAGAGTGCTCATTGTACCAATCTCAGCCTACTTGCTGGTTCCGATGCTGGTGCTGGTCCCAGAATGCTCATAGTGCAAATCTCAGTCTCTGTGCTTGTTCCGGTGCCGGTGCTGGTCCCAGAGTGCTCATAGTGCCAATTTCAGTCTCGGTGCTGGTTCTGGTGCCGATGCTGGTCCCAGAGTGCTCATTGTGCCAATCTCAGTCTCGGTGCAGGTTCTGGATCCGGTGCTGGTCCCATAGTACTAATAGTGCCAGTCTCAGTATCCGTGCAGGTTCGAATGCTGGTCGCAGAGTGCTCATAGTGCCAATCTCAGTCTCCGTGCTGGTTCCGGTGCCCGTGCTGGTCCCAGAGTGCTCATATTGCCAGTCTCAGTCTCGGTGCGGGTTGCGGTGCCGGTGCCGGTCCCATAGTGGTAATAGTGCCAATCTCAGTCTCAATGCTGGTTCTGGTGCCGGTGCTGGTCCCAGAGTGCTCATAGCGCCAATCTCAGTCTCTGTGCTGGTTCAGCTTCTGGTGCTGCTCTCAGAATGCTGATAGTGCCAATCTGATTCTCGGTACGGGTTCTGATTCCGCTGCTGGTCCCAGAAAGCTAATAGTGCCAGTCTCTGTCTCGGTGCTGGTTCCGATGCCGGTGGTGGTCCCAGAGTGCTCATAGTGCCAATCTCAGTCTAGGTGCTGGTTCTGGTTCCGGTGCTGGTCACATAGTACTAATAGTGCCAGTCTCAGTCTTGGTGCGGATTCCGGTACTGGTCGAAGAGTGCTCATAGTGCCAATCTCAATCTCGGTGCCGGTTCTTGTGCCGGTGCTGGTCCCAGAGTGCCCATAGTGCCAATTACAGTCTCAACGCTGGTTCCGATGCCAGTGCTGGTTCCGGAGTGGTCATACTGCCAATCTCAGTCTCAGTGCTGGTTCTGGTTCCGCAGCTGGTCCCAGAGTGCTCATAATGCCAATCTCAATCTCGGTGCTGATTCCGGTGTCGGTGCTGGCCCCGGAGTGGTCATAGTACCAATCTCTGTCTCCGTGCCCGTTCTGGGGCAGGTCCCAGAATGCTCATGGTGCCAGTCTCAGTCTCGGGGCTGGTTCCGGTGCAGGTGCCTTCCCATAATGTTTATAATGCTAATCTCAGTCTCAGTGCTGGTTCTGGTGTTTGTGCTATTCCCAGATTGGTTATAGTGCCATTCTAGGTTTCGGTGCTGGTTCTGGTGCCATTGCTGGTCCCAGAGTGTTCCAAGGGCCAATCTTAGTCAGGCTGCTGGTTCTGCTGCCGCTCTCATTCTCAGTGTCGGAGTTGTGCGGCTCGAAGTCCCAGAATTCTCCCGGTGCTGGCCCCAGTGTTGGTGCTGGTCTCAGTCTTGGTCCCAGTGCCAGTTCTATATGGGTACCAATTTCGGTGCTGGTTCTGATTTCAGTCATGGTCTCAGTCACAGCTACAGAGTGGTTCTGGTCCCAGAGCTGGTTCCGGTGCCAGTGCTGGTCCCAGAGTGCTCATAGTCCCATTCTCAGTCTCGGTGTTGGTTCCATTGCCGGTGCTGGTCCCAGAGTGCTAACATGGCCAGTCTCAGTCTCGGTGCTGGTCCCAGTGCCGGTGCTGATCCCAGAAGGCTCATAGTGCCAATCTGATTCTCGGTGCTAGTTTTGATTCTGCTGCAGGTCCCAGAGTGCTCATATTGCCAGTCTCAGTTTCGGTGCTAGTTCTGGTGCTGGACGCAGAGTGCTCATTGTGCCCATCTCAGTCTCAGTGCTGGTACCGGTGCCAACGTTGGTCCCAGAGTGCTCATAGTGCCAATCTCAGTCTCGGAGCTGGTTCCAGTGCCGATGCTGGTCCCTGACAGCTCATAGTGCCAATCTCAGTCTCGGTGCTGGTTCAGGTGCTGGTCCCAGAGTGCTCATAGTGCCAATCTCAGTCTCGGTGCTGCTTCTGGTTCCGGTGCTGGTCCCTGACAGCTCATAATGCCAATCTCAGTCTTGGTGCTGGTTCTGTTTCCGGTGCTGATTCCATAGATCTAATAGTGCCAATCTCAGTCTCGGTGCGGGATCCGGTGCTGGTCGCAGAGTGCTCATTTTGCCAACCTCAGTCTCGGTGCTGGTTCCGGTGATGGTGCTGGTCCCAGGGTGCTCATATTGCCAGTCTCAGTCTCCATGCTGGTTCCAGTGACGGTGCCGGTCACGGAGTAGTAATAGTGCCAATCTCAGTCTCAATGCTGGTTCTGGTGCCGGTGCTGCTCCCAGAGTGCTCATAGTGCCAATCTCAGCCTCGGTGCTTTTTCTGGTGCCATTGCTGGTCCCAGAGTGCTCCAAATGCCAATCTTAGTCAGGCTGCTGGTTCTGCTGCCGCTCTCAGTTTCAGTCTCGGAGTTGTGCAGCTCCTAGGCCCAGAATTCTCCCGGTGCTGGTCCCAGTGTTGGTGCTGGTCTAAGTCTTGGTCCCAGTGCCGTTCCAATGTGGGTTCCAGTATCGGTGCTGGTTCTGTTTTCAGTCTGGATCTCATTCACATTCACAGAGTGGTTCTGGTCCCAGAGCTGGTTCCGGTGCCGGTGTTGGTCCAAGAGTGCCATAAGTGCCAATCTCAGTCTCAATGCTGGTTGCGGTGCCGGTGCTGGTCCCAGAGTGCTCATATGGCAAGTCTCTGTCTCGTGCTTGTTCCGGTGACGGTGCCGGTCCCGGAGTGGTAATAGTGCCAATCTCAGTCTCGGTGCTGGTTCTGGTTCCGGTGCTGGTCACCTAGTACTAATCGTGCCAGACTCAGTCTCGATGCGGGTTCCGGTGCTGGTCGCAGAGTGCTCATTGTGCCAATCTCAGTCTCGGTGCTGGTTCTGGTTCCGGTGCTGGTCACATAGTACTAATAGTGCCAGTCTCAGTCTTGGTGCGGATTCCGGTACTGGTCGAAGAGTGCTCATAGTGCCAATCTCAATCTCGGTGCCGGTTCTTGTGCCGGTGCTGGTCCCAGAGTGCCCATAGTGCCAATTTCAGTCTCAACGCTGGTTCCGATGCCAGTGCTGGTTCCGGAGTGGTCATACTGCCAATCTCAGTCTCAGTGCTGGTTCTGGTTCCGCAGCTGGTCCCAGAGTGCTCATAATGCCAATCTCAATCTCGGTGCTGATTCCGGTGTGGGTGCTGGCCCCGGAGTGGTCATAGTACCAATCTCTGTCTCCGTGCCCGTTCTGGGGCAGGTCCCAGAATGCTCATGGTGCCAGTCTCAGTCTCGGGGCTGGTTCCGGTGCAGGTGCCTTCCCATAATGTTTATAATGCTAATCTCAGTCTCAGTGCTGGTTCTGGTGTTTGTGCTATTCCCAGATTGGTTATAGTGCCATTCTAGGTTTCGGTGCTGGTTCTGGTGCCATTGCTGGTCCCAGAGTGTTCCAAGGGCCAATCTTAGTCAGGCTGCTGGTTCTGCTGCCGCTCTCATTCTCAGTGTGAGGAGTTGTGCGGCTCGAAGTCCCAGAATTCTCCCGGTGCTGGCCCCAGTGTTGGTGCTGATCTCAGTCTTGGTCCCAGTGCCAGTTCTATATGGGTACCAATTTCGGTGCTGGTTCTGATTTCAGTCATGGTCTCAGTCACAGCTACAGAGTGGTTCTGGTCCCAGAGCTGGTTCCGGTGCCAGTGCTGGTCCCAGAGTGCTCATAGTCCCATTCTCAGTCTCGGTGTTGGTTCCGGTGCCGGTGCTGGTCCCAGAGTGCTAACATGGCCAGTCTCAGTCTCGGTGCTGGTCCCAGTGCCGGTGCTGATCCCAGAAGGCTCATAGTGCCAATCTGATTCTCGGTGCTAGTTTTGATTCTGCTGCAGGTCCCAGAGTGCTCATATTGCCAGTCTCAGTTTCGGTGCTAGTTCTGGTGCTGGACGCAGAGTGCTCATTGTGCCCATCTCAGTCTCAGTGCTGGTACCGGTGCCAATGTTGGTCCCAGAGTGCTCATAGTGCCAATCTCAGTCTCGGAGCTGGTTCCAGTGCCGATGCTGGTCCCTGACAGCTCATAGTGCCAATCTCAGTCTCGGTGCTGGTTCAGGTGCTGGTCCCAGAGTGCTCATAGTGCCAATCTCAGTCTCGGTGCTGCTTCTGGTTCCGGTGCTGGTCCCTGACAGCTCATAATGCCAATCTCAGTCTTGGTGCTGGTTCTGTTTCCGGTGCTAATTCCATAGATCTAATAGTGCCAATCTCAGTCTCGGTGCGGGATCCGGTGCTGGTCGCAGAGTGCTCATTTTGCCAATCTCAGTCTCGGTGCTGGTTCCGGTGACGGTGCTGGTCCCAGGGTGCTCATATTGCCAGTCTCAGTCTCCATGCTGGTTCCAGTGACGGTGCCGGTCACGGAGTAGTAATAGTGCCAATCTCAGTCTCAATGCTGGTTCTGGTGCCGGTGCTGCTCCCAGAGTGCTCATAGTGCCAATCTCAGCCTCGGTGCTTTTTCTGGTGCCATTGCTGGTCCCAGAGTGCTCCAAATGCCAATCTTAGTCAGGCTGCTGGTTCTGCTGCCGCTCTCAGTTTCAGTCTCGGAGTTGTGCAGCTCCCAGGCCCAGAATTCTCCCGGTGCTGGTCCCAGTGTTGGTGCTGGTCTAAGTCTTGGTCCCAGTGCCGTTCCAATGTGGGTTCCAGTATCGGTGCTGGTTCTGTTTTCAGTCTGGATCTCATTCACATTCACAGAGTGGTTCTGGTCCCAGAGCTGGTTCCGGTGCCGGTGTTGGTCCAAGAGTGCCATAAGTGCCAATCTCAGTCTCAGTGCTGGTTGCGGTGCCGGTGCTGGTCCCAGAGTGCTCATATGGCAAGTCTCTGTCTCGGTGCTTGTTCCGGTGACGGTGCCGGTCCCGGAGTGGTAATAGTGCCAATCTCTTTCTCGGTGCTGGTTCTGGTTCCGGTGCTGGTCACCTAGTACTAATCGTGCCAGACTCAGTCTCGATGCGGGTTCCGGTGCTGGTCGCAGAGTGCTCATTGTGCCAATCTCAGTCTCGGTGCTGGTTCTGGTTCCGGTGCTGGTCACATAGTACTAATAGTGCCAGTCTCAGTCTTGGTGCGGATTCCGGTACTGGTCGAAGAGTGCTCATAGTGCCAATCTCAATCTCGGTGCCGGTTCTTGTGCCGGTGCTGGTCCCAGAGTGCCCATAGTGCCAATTACAGTCTCAACGCTGGTTCCGATGCCAGTGCTGGTTCCGGAGTGGTCATACTGCCAATCTCAGTCTCAGTGCTGGTTCTGGTTCCGCAGCTGGTCCCAGAGTGCTCATAATGCCAATCTCAATCTCGGTGCTGATTCCGGTGTCGGGTGCTGGCCCCGGAGTGGTCATAGTACCAATCTCTGTCTCCGTGCCCGTTCTGGGGCAGGTCCCAGAATGCTCATGGTGCCAGTCTCAGTCTCGGGGCTGGTTCCGGTGCAGGTGCCTTCCCATAATGTTTATAATGCTAATCTCAGTCTCAGTGCTGGTTCTGGTGTTTGTGCTATTCCCAGATTGGTTATAGTGCCATTCTAGGTTTCGGTGCTGGTTCTGGTGCCATTGCTGGTCCCAGAGTGTTCCAAGGGCCAATCTTAGTCAGGCTGCTGGTTCTGCTGCCGCTCTCATTCTCAGTGTCGGAGTTGTGCGGCTCGAAGTCCCAGAATTCTCCCGGTGCTGGCCCCAGTGTTGGTGCTGATCTCAGTCTTGGTCCCAGTGCCAGTTCTATATGGGTACCAATTTCAGTGCTGGTTCTGATTTCAGTCATGGTCTCAGTCACAGCTACAGAGTGGTTCTGGTCCCAGAGCTGGTTCCGGTGCCAGTGCTGGTCCCAGAGTGCTCATAGTCCCATTCTCAGTCTCGGTGTTGGTTCCGGTGCCGGTGCTGGTCCCAGAGTGCTAACATGGCCAGTCTCAGTCTCGGTGCTGGTCCCAGTGCCGGTGCTGATCCCAGAAGGCTCATAGTGCCAATCTGATTCTCGGTGCTAGTTTTGATTCTGCTGCAGGTCCCAGAGTGCTCATATTGCCAGTCTCAGTTTCGGTGCTAGTTCTGGTGCTGGACGCAGAGTGCTCATTGTGCCCATCTCAGTCTCAGTGCTGGTACCGGTGCCAATGTTGGTCCCAGAGTGCTCATAGTGCCAATCTCAGTCTCGGAGCTGGTTCCAGTGCCGATGCTGGTCCCTGACAGCTCATAGTGCCAATCTCAGTCTCGGTGCTGGTTCAGGTGCTGGTCCCAGAGTGCTCATAGTGCCAATCTCAGTCTCGGTGCTGCTTCTGGTTCCGGTGCTGGTCCCTGACAGCTCATAATGCCAATCTCAGTCTTGGTGCTGGTTCTGTTTCCGGTGCTAATTCCATAGATCTAATAGTGCCAATCTCAGTCTCGGTGCGGGATCCGGTGCTGGTCGCAGAGTGCTCATTTTGCCAATCTCAGTCTCGGTGCTGGTTCCGGTGACGGTGCTGGTCCCAGGGTGCTCATATTGCCAGTCTCAGTCTCCATGCTGGTTCCAGTGACGGTGCCGGTCACGGAGTAGTAATAGTGCCAATCTCAGTCTCAATGCTGGTTCTGGTGCCGGTGCTGCTCCCAGAGTGCTCATAGTGCCAATCTCAGCCTCGGTGCTTTTTCTGGTGCCATTGCTGGTCCCAGAGTGCTCCAAATGCCAATCTTAGTCAGGCTGCTGGTTCTGCTGCCGCTCTCAGTTTCAGTCTCGGAGTTGTGCAGCTCCCAGGCCCAGAATTCTCCCGGTGCTGGTCCCAGTGTTGGTGCTGGTCTAAGTCTTGGTCCCAGTGCCGTTCCAATGTGGGTTCCAGTATCGGTGCTGGTTCTGTTTTCAGTCTGGATCTCATTCACATTCACAGAGTGGTTCTGGTCCCAGAGCTGGTTCCGGTGCCGGTGTTGGTCCAAGAGTGCCATAAGTGCCAATCTCAGTCTCAGTGCTGGTTCCGGTGCCGGTGCTGGTCCCAGAGTGCTCATATGGCAAGTCTCTGTCTCGGTGCTTGTTCCGGTGACGGTGCCGGTCCCGGAGTGGTAATAGTGCCAATCTCTTTCTCGGTGCTGGTTCTGGTTCCGGTGCTGGTCACCTAGTACTAATCGTGCCAGACTCAGTCTCGATGCGGGTTCCGGTGCTGGTCGCAGAGTGCTCATTGTGCCAATCTCAGTCTCGGTGCTGGTTCTGGTTCCGGTGCTGGTCACATAGTACTAATAGTGCCAGTCTCAGTCTTGGTGCGGATTCCGGTACTGGTCGAAGAGTGCTCATAGTGCCAATCTCAATCTCGGTGCCAGTTCTTGTGCCGGTGCTGGTCCCAGAGTGCCCATAGTGCCAATTACAGTCTCAACGCTGGTTCCGATGCCAGTGCTGGTTCCGGAGTGGTCATACTGCCAATCTCAGTCTCAGTGCTGGTTCTGGTTCCGCAGCTGGTCCCAGAGTGCTCATAATGCCAATCTCAATCTCGGTGCTGATTCCGGTGTCGGTGCTGGCCCCGGAGTGGTCATAGTACCAATCTCTGTCTCCGTGCCCGTTCTGGGGCAGGTCCCAGAATGCTCATGGTGCCAGTCTCAGTCTCGGGGCTGGTTCCGGTGCAGGTGCCTTCCCATAATGTTTATAATGCTAATCTCAGTCTCAGTGCTGGTTCTGGTGTTTGTGCTATTCCCAGATTGGTTATAGTGCCATTCTAAGTTTCGGTGCTGGTTCTGGTGCCATTGCTGGTCCCAGAGTGTTCCAAGGGCCAATCTTAGTCAGGCTGCTGGTTCTGCTGCCGCTCTCATTCTCAGTGTCGGAGTTGTGCGGCTCGAAGTCCCAGAATTCTCCCGGTGCTGGCCCCAGTGTTGGTGCTGGTCTCAGTCTTGGTCCCAGTGCCAGTTCTATATGGGTACCAATTTCAGTGCTGGTTCTGATTTACGTCATGGTCTCAGTCACAGCTACAGAGTGGTTCTGGTCCCAGAGCTGGTTCCGGTGCCAGTGCTGGTCCCAGAGTGCTCATAGTCCCATTCTCAGTCTCGGTGTTGGTTCCGGTGCCGGTGCTGGTCCCAGAGTGCTAACATGGCCAGTCTCAGTCTCGGTGCTGGTCCCAGTGCCGGTGCTGATCCCAGAAGGCTCATAGTGCCAATCTGATTCTCGGTGCTAGTTTTGATTCTGCTGCAGGTCCCAGAGTGCTCATATTGCCAGTCTCAGTTTCGGTGCTAGTTCTGGTGCTGGACGCAGAGTGCTCATTGTGCCCATCTCAGTCTCAGTGCTGGTACCGGTGCCAATGTTGGTCCCAGAGTGCTCATAGTGCCAATCTCAGTCTCGGAGCTGGTTCCAGTGCCGATGCTGGTCCCTGACGGCTCATAGTGCCAATCTCAGTCTCGGTGCTGGTTCAGGTGCTGGTCCCAGAGTGCTCATAGTGCCAATCTCAGTCTCGGTGCTGCTTCTGGTTCCGGTGCTGGTCCCTGACAGCTCATAATGCCAATCTCAGTCTTGGTGCTGGTTCTGTTTCCGGTGCTGATTCCATAGATCTAATAGTGCCAATCTCAGTCTCGGTGCGGGATCCGGTGCTGGTCGCAGAGTGCTCATTTTGCCAATCTCAGTCTCGGTGCTGGTTCCGGTGACGGTGCTGGTCCCAGGGTGCTCATATTGCCAGTCTCAGTCTCCATGCTGGTTCCAGTGACGGTGCCGGTCACGGAGTAGTAATAGTGCCAATCTCAGTCTCAATGCTGGTTCTGGTGCCGGTGCTGCTCCCAGAGTGCTCATAGTGCCAATCTCAGCCTCGGTGCTTTTTCTGGTGCCATTGCTGGTCCCAGAGTGCTCCAAATGCCAATCTTAGTCAGGCTGCTGGTTCTGCTGCCGCTCTCAGTTTCAGTCTCGGAGTTGTGCAGCTCCCAGGCCCAGAATTCTCCCGATGCTGGTCCCAGTGTTGGTGCTGGTCTAAGTCTTGGTCCCAGTGCCGTTCCAATGTGGGTTCCAGTATCGGTGCTGGTTCTGTTTTCAGTCTGGATCTCATTCACATTCACAGAGTGGTTCTGGTCCCAGAGCTGGTTCCGGTGCCGGTGTTGGTCCAAGAGTGCCATAAGTGCCAATCTCAGTCTCAGTGCTGGTTCCGGTGCCGGTGCTGGTCCCAGAGTGCTCATATGGCAAGTCTCAGTCTCGGTGCTGGTTCCTGTGACGGTGCCGGTCCCAGAGTGGTAATAGTGCCAATCTCTTTCTCGGTGCTGGTTCTGGTTCCGGTGCTGGTCACCTAGTACTAATCGTGCCAGACTCAGTCTCGGTGCGGGTTCCGGTGCTGGTCCCAGAGTGCTCATAGTACCAATCTCAGTCTCAATGCTGATTCTGGTGCCAGTGCTGGTCCCAGAGCTCTCATACTGCCAATAACTGTCGCAGTGCTGATTCTGTTGCTGGTCCCAGAGTGCTCATAGTGCCAATCTCAGTCTCCTTGCTGGTTCCGATGCCAGTGCTGGTTCCAGAGTGCTCATAGTGCCAATTTCAGTCTCAACGTTGGTTCCGATGCCAGTGCTGGTTCCGGAGTGGTCATACTGCCAATCTCAGTCTGGGTGCTGGTTCTGGTTCCGTTGCTGGTCCCAGAGTGCTGATATTGCCAGTCTCTGTTTCGGTGCTAGTTCTGGTGCCGGTCGCAGAGTGCTCATTGTGCCCATCTCAGTCTCGGTGCTGGTTCCGGTGCCAATGCTGGTCCCAGAGTGCTCATAGTGCCAATCTCAGTCTCGGTGCTGGTTCTTGTGCCAGTGCTGGTCCCAGAGTGCTCATAGTGCCAACCTCAATCTCGGTGCTGGTTCTGCTTCTGATGCTGGTCGCAGAGTGTTCATAGTGAAAATCACATTCTCGGAGATCGTTCTGGTTCCATTGCTGGTCAAAAAGTGCTCATACTTCCAATCTCAGTCTCGGTGCTAATTTTGGTGCTGGTCCCAGAGTGCTCATAGTGCCAATCTCAGTCTCGTTTCTGGTTCAGATGTCGGTGCTGGTCCCAGAGTGATCATAGTGCCAATCTCAGTCTCAATGCTGGTTCTGGTGACGGTGCTGGTCCCAGAGTGCTCATAGTGACAATTTCAGTCTAGGTGCTGGTTCTGGTTCCGCTGCTGTCCCCAGAATTGTAAGAGTGCCAGTCTCAGTCTCGGTGCAGCTTCTGGTGCTGGTCCCAGAGTGCTCATTGTGCCAATCACAGTCGCAGTGCTGATTCCGGTGCCGGTGATGGTCCCAAAGTGCTCATAGTGCCCATCTCAATCCCGGTGCTGATTCCGGTGCCGGTGCTGGCCCCGGAGTGGTCATAATGCCAATCTCAGTCTCCGTGCTGGTTCCAGTGATGATGCGGGTCCCAGAGTGCTCATGGTGCCAGTCTCAATCTCGGTGCTGGTTCCGGTGCAGGTGCCGTCCCAGAGTGTTTATAATGCCTATCTGAGTCTCAGTGCTGGTTCTGCTGTTTGTGCTATTCCCGGAGTGGTTATAGTGCCATTCTAGGTCTCGGTGATGGTTCTGGTGCCATTGCTGTTCCCAGAGTGTTCCAAGTGCCAATCTTAGTCAGGCTGCTGGTTCTGCTGCCGCTCTCAGTTTCAGTCCCGGAGTTGAGCAGCTCCCAGGCCCAGAATTCTCCCGATGATGGTCCCAGTGTTGGTGCTGGTCTCAGTCTTGGTCCCAGTGCCGTTCCTATGTGGGTTCCAGTCTCGGTGCTGGTTCTGTTTTCAGTCTGGATCTCATTCACATTCACAGAATGGTTCCGGTCCGAGAGCTGGTTCCGGTGCCGGTGTTGGTCCAAAAGTTCCATAAGTGCCAATCTCAGTCTCAGTGCTGGTTCCAGTGCCGGTGCTGGTCCCAGAGTGCTCATATGGCAAGTCTCAGTCTCGGTGCTGGTTCCGGTGACGGTGCCGGTCCCGGAGTGGTAATAGTGCCTATCTCTTTCTCAGTGCTGGTTCTGGTTCCGGTGCTGGTCACCTAGTACTAATCGTGCCAGACTCAGTCTCGGTGCAGGTTCCGGTGCTGGTCTCAGAGTGCTCATTGTGCCAATCTCAGTCTCGGCGCTGGTTCTGGTGCCGGTGTTGGTCCCAGAGTTCCCATAGTGCCAATTTCATTCTCAACGCTTGTTCCGATTCCAGTGCTGGTTCCGGAGTGGTCATACTGCCCATCTCAGTCTCAGTGCTGGTTCTGGGTCCGCAGCTGGTCCCAGAGTGCTCATAATGCCAATCTCAGTCTCGGTGCTTGTTCCGGTGCTGGTGCTGGACCCAGAGTGGTCATACTGCCAATCTCAGTCTCGGTGCTGGTTCTGCTGCCGGTGCTGGTCCCAGGATGCTCATAGTGCCAATCTGATTCTCGGTGCTGGTTCTGATTCTGCTGCTGGTCCCAGAATGCTAATAGTGCCAGTCTCAGTCTCGGTGCTGGTTCTGCTACTGATCGCAGAGTGCATATTATTAAAATCACAGTCTCTGTGCTGGTTCCGATACCGGTGGTGGGCCCAGGGTGCTCATAGTGCCAATCTCAATCTCAGTGCTGGTTCTGGTGTCGGTGCTCTTCCCGGAGCGGTCATAGTGCCAATCTAGGTCTCGGTCCTTGTTCTGCTGGCAGTGCTGGTCTCAGAGTGCTCTAAGTGCCAATCTCAGTCTCGGTGCTGGTTCCAGTGCCAGTGCTGGTCCCAGAGTTCTCATAGTGCCAATAACTGTCGCAGTGCTGATTCTGTTGCTGGTCCCAGAGAGCTCATAGTGCCAATCTCAGTCTCCTTGCTGGTTCCGATGCCGGTGATAGTGCCAGAGTGCTCATAGTGCCAATCTCAGTCTCTGTGCTGGTTCCGGAGCCTGTTCTGATCCCAGAGTGCTCATGGTGCCAGTCTCAGTCTCGGTGCTGGTTCCGGTGCAAGTGCCGTCCCAGAGAGTTTATAATGCCAATCTGAGTCTCAGTGCTGGTTCTGTTGTTTGTGCTATTCTGGGAGTTGTAATAGTGCAATTCTAGGTCTCGGTGCTGGGTCTGGTGCCATTACTGGTCCCAGGGTTTCCAAGTGCCAATCTTAGTCAGGCTGCTGGTTCTGATGCCGCTCTCAGTCTCAGTCATGGAGTTGTGCGGCTCCCAGTCACAGAATTCTCCCGGTGCTGGTCCCAGTGTTGGTGCTGGTCTCAGTCTTGGTCCCAGTGCCATTCCTATGTGGGTTCCAGTCTCGGTGCTGGTTCTGTTTTCAGTCTCGATCTCATTCACATTCACAGAGTGGTTCTGGTCCCAGAGCTGGTTCCGGTGCCAGTGCTGGTCCAAGAGTGCCATAATGCCAATCTCAGTCTCAGTGCTGGTTCCGGTGCCGGTGCTGGTCCCAGAATGCTCATAGTGCCAATCTGATTCTCGGTGCTGGTTCTGATTCTGCTGCTGGTCCCAGAATGCTAATAGTGCCAGTCTCAGTCTCAGCGCTGGTTCTGGTGCAGGTCGCAGAGTGCATAAAATTAAAATCACAGTCTCAGTGCTGGTTCTGATGCCGGTGGTGGTCCCAGAGTGCTCATAGTGCCAATTTCAATCTCAGTGCTGGTTCTGGTGCCGGTGCTCTTCCCGGAGCGGTCATAGTGCCATTCTAGCTCTCGGTGCTGGTTCTGGTGGCAGTGCTGGTCCCAGAGTGCTCTAAGTGCCAATCTCAGTCTCGGTGCTAATTCTGGTGCCGCTCTCAGTCTCAGCCTCGGAGTTGTGCCACTCCCAGCCCCAGAATTCTCCCGGTGCTGGTCCCAGTGTTGGTGCTAGTCTCAGTCTTGGTCCCAGTGTTCGTTCTCTATGGGTATCAATATCGGTGCTGGTTCTGATTTCACTCTTCGTCTCAGTCAAAGTCTCAGAGTTGTTCTGGTCCCTGAGCTGGTTCCGGTGCCAGTGCTGGTCCCAGAGTGCTCATAGTGCCAATCTCAGTCTCCTTGCTGGTTCCGAAGCCGGTGCTGGTTCCAGAGTGCTCATAGTGACAATTTCAGTCTCAACGCTGGTTCCGATGCCAGTGCTGGTTGCGGAGTGGTCATACTGCCAATCTCAGTCTCGGTGCTGGTTCTGGTTCCGTTGCTGGTCCCAGAGTGCTGATATTGCCAGTCTCAGTTTCGGTGCTAGTTCTGTTGCCGGTTGCAGAGTGCTCATTGTGCCCATCTCAGTCTCGGTGCTGGTTCCGGTGCCAATGCTGGTCCCAGAGTGCTCATAGTGCCAATCTAAGTCTCGGTGCTAGTTCTTGCGCTGGTGCTGGTCCCAGAGTGCTCATAGTGCCAATCTCAGTCTCGGAGGTGGTTCCGAACCCGGCGCTGGTCACGAATTGGTCATAGTGCCAATCTTAGTCTCAGTGCTGGCTCTGGTGGCGGTGTTTGTCCCCGAGTGCTAAAAGTGCCAATCTCAGTCTCAGTGCTGGTTCAGGTTCCGGTGCTAGTCCCAGAGCGCTCATATTGCCAGTCTCAGTTTCAGTGCTAATTCTGGTGCTTTTCGCAGAGTGCTCATAGTGCCCATCTCAGTCTCGTTGCTGTTTCTGGTGCCGGTGGTGGTCCAAGAGTGCTCATAGTGCCAATCTCAATCTCAGTGCTGGTTCTGGTGCCGGTGCTCTTCCCAGAGCAGTCATAGTGCCATTCTAGCTCTCGGTGCTGGTTCTGGAGGCAGTGCTGGACCCAGAGTGCTCTAAGTGCCAATCTCAGTCTCGGTGCTAATTCTGGTGCCGCTCTCAGTCTCAGCCTCGGAGTTGTGCTGCTCCCAGCCCCAGAATTCTCCCGGTGCTGGTCCCAGTGTTGGTGCTAGTCTCAGTCTTGGTCCCAGTGTTGGTTCTCTATGGGTATCAATATCGGTGCTGGTTCTGATTTCAGTCTTCGTCTCAGTCACAGTCTCAGAGTTGTTCTGGTCCCAGAGCTGGTTCCGGTGACAGTGCTGGTCCCAGAGTGCTCATAGTGCCAATCTCAGTCTCCTTGCTGGTTCCGATGCCGGTGCTGGTCCCAGAGTGCTCATCGTGCCAATCGTAGTCTCAGTGCTGTCTCTGGTGCCGGTGCTGGTGCCAGAGTGCTCATTGTGCCAATATCAGTCTCAGTGCTGTTTCTGGTTCCGGTGCTGATCCCAGAGTGCTCATAGTGCCAATCTCAGTCTCCGTGCTGGTTCCGGTGCTCGTGCTGGTCCCAGAGTGCTCATATTTCCAGTCTCATTCTCGGTGCTGGTTCCAGTGACGGTGCCGGTCCCGGTCTTGTAATAGTGTCAATTACAGTCACGAAGCTGGTTCTGGTGCCGGTGCTGCTCCCAGAGTGCTCATAGTGACAATCTCAGTCTTGGTGCTGGCTCTGGTTCCGCTGCTGTCCCCAGATGGTAATAGTGCCAGTCTCATTCTCGGTGCTGGTTCTGGTGCTGCTCGCGGAGTGCTCATGATTAAAATCACAGTCTCGGTGCTGGTTCCGATGCCAGTGCTGGTCCCTAAGTGCTCATAGCGCCAATCTCAGTCTCGGTTCTCATTCCAGTGCTGGTCCCAGAGTGCTCATAGTGCCAATTTCAGTCTCGCTTCTGGTTCCGGTGCCGGTGCTGGTCCCAGAGTTCTCACACTGCCAATCTCAATCTCAGTGCTGGTTCTGGTGCCGGTGCTCTTCCCGGACCGGTTTTAGTGCCAATATAGGTCTCGGTGCTGGTTCTGGTGCCGTTCTCAGTCTCAGCCCCGGAATTGTGCCGCTCCCAGCACCAGAATTCTCCCGGTGCTGGTCCCAGTGTTGGTTCTGGTTTCAGTCTTGGTCCCAGTGCCAGTTCTATATGGGTACCAATATTGGTACTGGTTCTGATTTCAGTCTTGGTCTCAGTCACAGTCTCAGAGTTGTTCTGGTTCCAGAGCTGGTTCTGGTGCCAGTGCTGGTCCCAGAGTGCTCATAGTACCAATCTCAGTCTCAATGCTGCTTCCGGTGCCAGTGCTGGTCCCAGAGTTCTCATACTGCCAATAACTGTCGCAGTGCTGATTCTGTTGCTGGTCCCAGAGTGCTCATAGTGCCAATTTCAGTCTCCTTGCTGCTTCCGATGCCGGTGCTGGTCCCAGAGTGCTCATAGTGCCAATTTCAGTCTCAACGCTGGTTCCGATGCCAGTGCTGGTTCCATAGTGGTCATACTGCCAATCTCAGTCTCGGTGCTGGTTCTGGTTCTGTTGCTGGACCCAGAGTGCTGATATTGCCAGTCTCAGTTTTGGTGCTAGTTCTGGTGCCGGTCGCAGAGTGCTCATTGTGCCCATCTCAGTCTCGGTGCTGGTTCCGGTGACAATGCTGGTACCAGAGTGCTCATAGTGCCAATCTCAGTCTCGGAGCTGGTTCCAGTGCCGGTGCTGGTCCCTGACGGCTCATACTGCCAATCTCAGTCTCGGTGCTGGTTCAGGTGCTGGTCCCAGAGTGCTCATATTGCCAATCTTAGTCTCGGTGCTGGTTCTGGTTCTGGTGCTAGTCCATGACTGCTAATAATGCCAATCTCAGTCTCGGTGCCGGTTCTGTTTCTGGTGCTGGTACCATAGAACTAATAGTGCCAATCTCAGTCTCGGTGCGGGTTCCGGTGCTGGTCGCAGATTGCTCATTGTGCCAATTTCGGTCTCCGTGCTGGGTCCGGTTACGGTGCTGGTCCCAGAGTGCTCATAGTGCCAATCTCAGTCTCAGAGCTGATTCCGGTGCCAGTGCTGGTCCCAGAGCTCTCATAGTGCCAATCACTGTCGCAGTGCTGATTCTGTTGCTGGTCCCAGAGTGCTCATAGTACCAATTTCAGTCTCCGTGCTGGTTCCGATGCCGGTGCTGGTCCCAGAATGCTCATAGTGCCCATCTCAGTCTCTGTGCTGGTTCCGGTGTCGTTGCTGGTCCCAGAGTGCTCATATTGCCAGTCTCAGTTTTGGCGCTAGTTCTGGTGCTAGTCCCAGAGTGCTGATTGTGCCAATCTCAGTCTCAGTGCTGGTTCTGGTGCCAGTGCTGGTCCCAGAGTGCTCATAGTGCCCATCTCAGTCTCGTTGCTGTTTCCGGTGCCGGTGGTGGTCCCAGAGTGCTCATAGTGCCAATCTCAATCTCAGTGCTGGTTCTGGTGCCGGTGCTCTTCCCAGAGCGGTCATAGTGCCATTCTAGCTCTCGGTGCTGGTTCTGGAGGCAGTGCTGGACCCAGAGTGCTCTAAGTGCCAATCTCAGTCTCGGTGCTAATTCTGGTGCCGCTCTCAGTCTCAGTCTCGGAGTTGTGCTGCTCCCAGCCCCAGAATTCTCCCGGTGCTGGTCCCAGTGTTGGTGCTAGTCTCAGTCTTGGTCCCAGTGTTGGTTCTCTATGGGTATCAATATCGGTGCTGGTTCTGATTTCAGTCTTCGTCTCAGTCACAGTCTCAGAGTTGTTCTGGTCCCAGAGCTGGTTCCGGTGACAGTGCTGGTCCCAGAGTGCTCATAGTGCCAATCTCAGTCTCCTTGCTGGTTCCGATGCCGGTGCTGGTCCCAGAGTGCTCATCGTGCCAATCGTAGTCTCAGTGCTGTCTCTGGTGCCGGTGCTGGTGCCAGAGTGCTCATTGTGCCAATATCAGTCTCAGTGCTGTTTCTGGTTCCGGTGCTGGTCCCAGAGTGCTCATAGTGCCAATCTCAGTCTCCGTGCTGGTTCCGGTGCTCGTGCTGGTCCCAGAGTGCTCATATTTCCAGTCTCATTCTCGGTGCTGGTTCCAGTGATGGTGCCGGTCCCGGTCTTGTAATAGTGTCAATTACAGTCACAAAGCTGGTTCTGGTGCCGGTGCTGCTCCCAGAGTGCTCATAGTGACAATCTCAGTCTTGGTCCTGGCTCTGGTTCCGCTGCTGTCCCCAGATGGTAATAGTGCCAGTCTCATTCTCGGTGCTGGTTCTGGTGCTGCTCGCGGAGTGCTCATGATTAAAATCACAGTCTCGGTGCTGGTTCCGATGCCAGTGCTGGTCCCTAAGTGCTCATAGCGCCAATCTCAGTCTCGGTTCTCATTCCAGTGCTGGTCCCAGAGTGCTCATAGTGCCAATTTCAGTCTCGCTTCTGGTTCCGGTGCCGGTGCTGGTCCCAGAGTTCTCACACTGCCAATCTCAATCTCAGTGCTGGTTCTGGTGCCGGTGCTCTTCCCGGACCGGTTTTAGTGCCAATATAGGTCTCGGTGCTGGTTCTGGTGCCGTTCTCAGTCTCAGCCCCGGAATTGTGCCGCTCCCAGCCCCAGAATTCTCCCGGTGCTGGTCCCAGTGTTGGTTCTGGTTTCAGTCTTGGTCCCAGTGCCAGTTCTATATGGGTACCAATATTGGTACTGGTTCTGATTTCAGTCTTGGTCTCAGTCACAGTCTCAGAGTTGTTCTGGTTCCAGAGCTGGTTCTGGTGCCAGTGCTGGTCCCAGAGTGCTCATAGTACCAATCTCAGTCTCAATGCTGCTTCCGGTGCCAGTGCTGGTCCCAGAGTTCTCATACTGCCAATAACTGTCGCAGTGCTGATTCTGTTGCTGGTCCCAGAGTGCTCATAGTGCCAATTTCAGTCTCCTTGCTGCTTCCGATGCCGGTGCTGGTCCCAGAGTGCTCATAGTGCCAATTTCAGTCTCAACACTGGTTCCGATGCCAGTGCTGGTTCCATAGTGGTCATACTGCCAATCTCAGTCTCGGTGCTGGTTCTGGTTCTGTTGCTGGACCCAGAGTGCTGATATTGCCAGTCTCAGTTTCGGTGCTAGTTCTGGTGCCGGTCGCAGAGTGCTCATTGTGCCCATCTCAGTCTCGGTGCTGGTTCCGGTGACAATGCTGGTACCAGAGTGCTCATAGTGCCAATCTCAGTCTCGGAGCTGGTTCCAGTGCCGGTGCTGGTCCCTGACGGCTCATACTGCCAATCTCAGTCTCGGTGCTGGTTCAGGTGCTGGTCCCAGAGTGCTCATATTGCCAATCTTAGTCTCGGTGCTGGTTCTGGTTCTGGTGCTAGTCCATGACTGCTAATAATGCCAATCTCAGTCTCGGTGCCGGTTCTGTTTCTGGTGCTGGTACCATAGAACTAATAGTGCCAATCTCAGTCTCGGTGCGGGTTCCGGTGCTGGTCGCAGATTGCTCATTGTGCCAATTTCGGTCTCCGTGCTGGGTCCGGTGACGGTGCTGGTCCCAGAGTGCTCATAGTGCCAATCTCAGTCTCAGAGCTGATTCCGGTGCCAGTGCTGGTCCCAGAGCTCTCATAGTGCCAATCACTGTCGCAGTGCTGATTCTGTTGCTGGTCCCAGAGTGCTCATAGTACCAATTTCAGTCTCCGTGCTGGTTCCGATGCCGGTGCTGGTCTCAGAATGCTCATAGTGCCCATCTCAGTCTCTGTGCTGGTTCCGGTGTCGTTGCTGGTCCCAGAGTGCTCATATTGCCAGTCTCAGTTTTGGCGCTAGTTCTGGTGCTAGTCCCAGAGTGCTGATTGTGCCAATCTCAGTCTCAGTGCTGGTTCTGGTGCCAGTGCTGGTCGCAGAGTGCTCATAGTGCCAATCTCAGTCTCAGTGCTGGTTCTTGTGCTGGTCCCAGAGTGCTCAGAGTGCCAATCTCAGTCTCGGAGCTGGTTCCAGTGCCGGTGCTGGTCCCTGATAGCTCATAGTGCCAATCTCAGTCTCGGTGCTGGTTCTGTTTCCCGTTCTGGTCCCTGACTGCTCATAATTCCAATCTCAGTCTCGGTGCTGGTTCTGTTTTCGGTGCTGGTCCCATAAAACTAATAGTGCCAATCTCAGTCTCGGTGCGGGTTCCGGTGCTGGTCGCAGAGTGCTCATATTGCCCATCTCAGTCTCTGTGCTTGTTCTGGTGGCAGTGCTGGTCCCAGAGTGCTCCAAGTGCGAATCTCAGTCTCAGTGCTGGTTCCGGTGCCAGTGCTGGTCCCAGAGTTCTCATAGTGCCAATCTCTGTCGCAGTACTAATTCTGTTGCTGGTCCCAGAGTGCTCATAGTACTAATCTCAGTCTCAGTGCTGGTTCCGATGCTGGTGCTGGTCCCAGAATGCCCATAGTGCCAATCTCAGTCTCAGTGTGGGTTCAGGTGCTGGTCCCGGAGTGCTCATAGTGCCAATCTGCGTTTCGGCGCTGGTTCTGGTGCCGCTCTCCTTCTCAGCCACGGAATTTTGCTGCTCCCAGTCCCAGAATTCTACCGAGGCTGGTGCCAGTGTTGGTGCTAGTCTCAGTCTTGGTCCCAGTGCCAGTCCTATATGGGTTCCAGTCTCAGTGCTGGTTCTGTTTTCAGTCTTGGTCTCAGTCACATTCACAGAGTGGTTCTGGTCCCAGAGCTGTTTCCGGTGCCAGTGCTGGTCTCAGAGTGCTCATAGTGCCAATCTCAGTCTCCGTGCTGATTCCAGTGATGATGCGGGTCCCAGAGTGCTCATATTGCCAATCTCAGTCTCGCTGCTTGTTCCGGTGACGGTGCCGGACCCAGAGTGGTAATAGTGCCAATCTCAGTCTCAATGCTGGTTCTGGTGCCGGTGTTGGTCCCAGACTGCTAATAGTGCCAATCTCAGCCTCGGTGCTGGTTCCGCTTTCAGTGCTAGTCCCAGAATACTCATAGTGCCAATCTCATTCTCGGTGCTGGTTCTGGTTCCGCTGCTGGTCCCAGAACGCTAATAGTGCCAGTCTCTGTCTCGGTGCTGGGTCTGGTGCAGGTCGCAGAGTGCTCATAATTAAAATGACAGTCTCGGTTCTTGTTCCGATGCCAGTGCTGGTCCCAGAGTGCTCATAGTGCCAATCTCAGTCTCGGTGCTGATTCCGGTGCTGGTCCAAGAGTGCTCATATTGCTAATCTCAGTCTCATTTCTGCTTCCGCTGCCGGTGCTGGTCCCAGAGTGCTCATAGTGCCAATCTCAATCTCAGTGCTGGTTCTGGTGCCGGTGCTCTTCCCGGTGCGGTCATAGTGCCAGTCTCATTCTCGGTGCTGGTTCTGGTGGCAGTGCTGGTCCCAGAGTGCTCATAGTGCCAGTCTCAGTCTCAGTGCTGTTTGTGGTGCCGATGCCAGAGTGCTCATAGTGCCAATCTCAGTCCCACTGCTGGTTCCGGTGCTGGTCCCAGAGAGCTCATAGTGCCAATCTCAGTCTCATGTGCTCGTTCTCGTGCCGTTCTCAGTCTCAGCCCTGGAGTTGTGCCGCTCCCAGCCCCAGAATTCTCCCGGTGCTGGTCCCAGTGTTGGTGCTTGTCTCAGTCTTGGTCCCAGTGCCAGTTCTATATGGGTACCAATTTCGTTGCTGGTTCTGATTTCAGTCTTGTTCTCAGTCACAATCTCAGAGATATTCTGGTCCCAAAGCTGATTCCTGTGCCAGTGCTGTTCCCAGAGTGCTATAGTGCCAATGTCAGTCTCAGTGCTGGTTCCGGTGCCAGTGCTGGTCCCAGAGTTCTCATAGTGCCAATCACTGTCGCAGTGCTGATTCTGTTGCTGGTCCCAGAGTGCTCATAGTACCAATCAAAGTCTCGGTGCTGGTTCCGATGCCGGTGCTGGTCCCAGAGTACTCATAGTGCCAATCTCAGTCTCGGTGCTGGTTCTGGTTCCGGTGCTGGTCCCAGAGTGATCATAGTGCCAATGACAGTCTCTGAGGTGCTTCCGAACCCGGCGCTGGTAGCTAAAGGTTGACAGAGCCAATCTCAGTCTCGGTGCTGGTTCTGGTTCTGGTGCTGGTCCCAGAGTGCTCATATTGCCAGTCTCAGTTTTGGTGCTAGTTCTGGTGCTGGTCGCAGAGTGCTCATAGTGCCCATCTCAGTCTCGATGCTGGTTCTGTTTCCAGTGCTGGTCCCACAATGCTAATAGTGCCAATCTCATTCTCAGTGCTGGTTCCGGTTCTAGTGCTGGTCCCAGAGTGCTCCAAGTGCCAATCTCAGTCTCAGTGCTGGTTCCAGTGCCAGTGCTCTTCCCAGAGTGCTTATATTGCCAATCTCAGTCTCGGTGGTGGTCTCGGTGCTGGTGCTGCTCCCGGAGTGCTCATGGTGCCAATCTGAGTCTCGTTGCTGGTTCCGGTGCCGGTGCTGGTCCCAGAGTGCTCATAGTGCCAATCTGAGTCTCGTTGGTGGTTCTGGTGCCGGTGCTGTTCCCGGAGTGGTCATAATGCCAATCTGGGTCTCGGTGCTGGTTCTGCTGGCAGTGCTGTTCCCAGAGTGCACCAAGGGCAATCTCTGTCTTGGTGCTGTTTCTGGTGCCGTTCTCCGTCTCAGCCCCGGAGTTGTGCCGGTCCCAGTCCCAGAATTCTCCCGGTGCTGGTCCCAGTGTTGGTGCTGGTCTCAGTCTTGGTCCCAGTGCCAGTTTTATAAAGGCACCAATCTCGGTGCTGGTTCTGATTTCAGTCTTGCTCTCAGTCACAGTCTCAGAGTTATTCTGGTCCCAGAGCTGGTTCCGGTACTGGTGCTAGTCCCTGAGTGCTCATAGTGCCAATCTCAGTCTCAGTGCTGGTTCTGGTGCCGGTGCTGGTCCCAGAGTGCTCATAGTGCCAATCTCAGTCTCGGTGCTGGTTCTGCTTCCGGTGCTGGTCACAGAATTCTCATATTTCCAGTCTCATTCTCGGTGCTGGTTCCGGTTATGGTGCTGGTCCCAGAATGCTAATAGTGCCAGTCTCAGTCTCGGTGCTGGTTCTGGTGCTGGACCCAGAGTGCTCATATGTCCTGGTTTGGAAGGAGAAGTGTCTGCCAGTAAGGGCAGAAGTTTCCCTTTTTGGAATAGAGACTTTGCTTCCACTCCCCTCCCCCAAGTGTGACGATGGTTTGAATCAAGGACTCTGAGGCAGAGATAAGGGGGGTGGGAATAACAGCTCTTTTACTAATATATCTAACTATACAAACAGAAAACAATAACAGTGAAAATTGCTAACAGAACGAAATAGATAACTCGGTGTCAGTCCCTTTAGATGCAAACACGCTGTCTCTGTGCTTAGTCCAGAGCCCGGATTTGCCAGAGGGCAGACGGGAACGAAGGCAGGAGGGAGGGGGGAGGGGCAGCAGGGGCCACGCCGGTCTCGGGCGGGAACGGGCTCACCCTCACCGAGGGTGGCGGCTCTCGCTCACCGTGTGTGTCCGGGGGATCAGCTGTGTCCGCAGAGGAAGGAGGCTGGAACGGGGCAGATGCAGGGCAGGTGATCGCAGAGGGTCTGGCTCTGCTGTGCTCGGCCGCGTGGCTGAGCAATCCCAGGCATCCTCCTCCCAGCTCGCCGGAAACGCGAGTGCCCTCCCGGAAGCCTCAGAGGCCCCTCCGGGGGCCGTCCCCACCCACCCCTTTGTCTGGACCCATCAGGGACCCTGGGTGTAACCCGGCCAGCTCCATTGGCATGATAATGGGAAAAATTCTTTCAATTGACACAGTAACAGAAAAACACTCAACCCCGAACATTATCCACCCCGAATTTTTCCATGCCATCATGCTACATCATATTGAATCCTTTAAATTATTCATACATGTAGTTACGGGCACAGTATCATATATAGTTCACCCTAGAACAAGGTCCCCTTGGGGTATGCATCGGGTCTCTCCATCCTTTTGCATCACCCACCAAGTGCAACCTGGTCCTTGAGCGAAAACCACCCCACGAACAGGATTGTCTTTGCTGGAAGCAGAGTTCAGCCAGACAGTTTTCCCTAACATGCCTCTCAAGTGTACCACTGGAACCTTATCTCCATCTGCTGCTCCCAAGGGCTCTGACTGGGCAGGGCCTGCTCGGTTAGTGGAACCTCGGGTATTCACTAACCATGTGGCCTTTGGTAGATTGATCTCCCAGTTCTTGAAAGTCCCCCCACCCAGTGCCTTTAAGGTGGTTTTAAGCAGACCATTGCACCGTTCGACTTTCCCAGCCGCTGGTGCATGGTAGGGAATATGGTACACCCACTCGATGCCATGTTCTTTAGCCCAGGTGTTTATAAGGCTATTTTTGAAATGAGTCCCATTGTCTGACTCAATTCTTTCAGGGGTACCATGTCTCCAGAGGACTTGTTTTTCCAGGCCCAGGATGGTGTTCCGAGCAGTGGCGTGGGGCACAGTGTAGGTCTCCAACCATCCGGTGGTGGCTTCTACCATGGTCAGCACGTAGCGCTTGCCTTGGCGGGTCTGAGGCAGTGTGATATAGTCAATCTGCCAGGCCTCTCCGTACTTATATTTGGACCATCACCCCCCATTACCAGAGGGGCTTCACCCGCTTGGCCTGTTTGATGGCAGCGCACGTGTTACAGTCATGAATAACCTGAGAGATGCTGTCCATGGTTAGATCCACCCCTCGGCCTCGTGCCACTTATAGGTGGCGTCTCTGCCCTGATGGCCTGAGGCATCGTGGGCCCATCGAGCCAGGAACAGTTCCCCCTTGTGTTCCCAATCTAAGTCTATCTTTGAGACCTCTATCTGTGCAGCCTGATCTACCTGCTTGTTGTGCCTGTGTTCTTCATTAGCCCGACTCTTGGGAACATGGGCACCCACATGACGGACTTTCACAGGGAGCTTCTCTACCCATTTCTCTCTCTCAGCAATGTCCAAGGCCAGCTGAACAGCTTTGAGTTCAGCAAGTTGACTCGATCCACCTTCTCCTTTGGTAGCTTGTGCAACCTGTAATGTGGGGCTCCATACGGCAGCTTTCCACTTCCGGTTCATCCCCACAATGCGGCAGGAACCGTCGGTGAAAAGGGCGTAGCGTGTTTCATCTGCTGGCAGCTGGTTGTACGGTGGAGCTTCTTCAGCCCGGGTCACTTGCTTCTGCTCCTCTTCATCAGCGAGACCAAAATCTTCACCTTCTGGCCAGTTCGTAATTATCTCCAAAATCCCAGGGCGATTTGGGTTACCAATATGGGCGCGCTGCGTGATGAGGGCAATCCACTTGCTCCATGTGACGTCGATGGCGTGGTGAGTAGAGGGAACCTTTCCTTTGAACATCCACCCCAGCACTGGCAGTCGGGGTGCCAGGAGAAGTTGTGCTTCTGTGCCAATCACCTCTGAGGCAGCTTGAACTCCCTCAGGCAGCAAAGATTTCCTTCTCTGTGGGAGTGTAGTTGGCTTCAGATCCTTTGTAGCTTCTGCTCCAGAATCCCAGGGGTCGGCCTCAGGTCTCACCAGGCACCTTCTGGCAAAGGCTCCAGGACAGACCATGGTTCCCAGCTGCAGAGTAGAGCACATTCTTTACCTCTGCTCCTGTCCTGACTGGGCCAAGGGCCACTGCATGAGCAATTTCCTGTTTGATCTGGGCAAAAGCTTGCTGTTGTTCAGGGCCCCAATGGAAATCGTTCTTCTTGCGAGTGACCTGGTAGAGAGGGCTCACAATCTGGCTGTACTCAGGGACGTGCATTCTCCAAAAGCCGATAGCACCTAGAAAAGCTTGTGTCTCCTTCTTGCTTGTTGGTGGGGACATTGCAGTGATCTTATTGATGACTTCAGTGGGGATCTGGCGCCGTCCATCCTGCCACTTCACTCCCAGGAACTGGATCTCTCGGGCAGGTCCTTTGACTTTGCTCTTTTTAATGGCGAAACCGGCTCCCAGCAAAATCTGGATGATCTTCTCTCCTTTCTCAAACACCTCCATTGCTGTGTTCCCCCACACAATGATGTCATCGATGTACTGCAAATGTTCTGGAGCCTCACCCTTTTCCAGTGCAGCCTGGACCAGTCCGTGGCAGATGGTGGGGCTGTGCTTCCACCCCTGGGGCAGTCGGTTCCAGGTGTACTGCACGCCCCTCCAGGTGAAAGCAAACTGAGGCCTGCACTCTTCTGCCAAAGGAATGGAGAAGAATGCATTTGCAATGTCAATGGTGGCATACCACCTTGCTGCCTTGGACTCCAGCTCGTACTGGAGTTCCAGCATGTCCGGCACGGCAGCGCTCAGCGGTGGAGTCACTTCATTCAATGCCCGATAGTCCACAGTCAGTCTCCATTCTCCATCAGATTTCTGCACAGGCCAGATAGGACTGTTGAAGGGTGAGTGGCTCTTGCTGACCACCCCTTGGCTCTCTAGATCACGGATCATTTTGTGGATGGGGATCACAGCATCTCGATTTGTCCAGTACTGCCGGCGGTGCACGGTCATGGTGGCAATTGGCACCTGTTGTTCAGTCACTTTCAGGAGTCCTACTGCAGAGGGTTTTCTGACAGTCCAGGCAAGGTGTTCAACTGCTTAATGCTCTCTGTCGCTACAGCAGCTATTCCAAAAGCCCACTTGAACCCCTTTGGGTCTTTGTAGTAGCCGTTCCTGAGGAAGGTCTATGCCTAGAATGCACGGTGCCCCTGGGCCAGTTACAATTGGATTTTTCTGCCACCCCTTCCCTGTCAGGCTAATCTCATCTTCCAGCAAAGTGAATTCCTGTGATCCCCCCCGTCACCCCAACAATGGAAACAGGTACCTTCCCCACATGTTCTGATGGTATCAGGGTGCATTGTGAACCAGTATCAACTAACACTTTATGTTTCTGTGGCTTTGACGTGCCAGGGCCATCGCAACCCACACTATCCAATAAATCCTGTCATCCCATGCCTCTCCCTGGCTAGAGGCAGGGCCCCTCTAGCCCTGGTTATTATTTCTTTCCTGGGCATACATAGTGGAGGTTCCTTCCAGGGGATCTGACAGATCATCCGCCCTTCTGTAATACCCTGCACCTTAGTTGTGTGAAGTTGAGGCTACCTGCATTTTTAACCCTTGGTTAGCATTTCCCTCCCTGAGTTGACGCACTCGTGCTG